>NC_045598.1:135987478-136291689 GCF_009762305.2 Zalophus californianus | reverse complement strand
ACACTTTTAGGGGGAACAGGTCATCAGAAAGACCCGAGTCTGGAACTGGTTATTTCAGTTGTATTGGTAGAAGATTCACATTTGGTAACTGTCCTACTTCAAGGTTTTGACTATTTCACTAACAACTTCTAGCCTATCTAATTAATTTCTTACTGTGTTTTGAATTTGACAGTGAAGATCTGATAAACTTTTGGTCCAAAGGATAGGAGGGAAAAACAAATCCTGTGAATTATGCAAACATATATTAATGTGTATTGATTCATAGATGGCACACATTTTATTTTATTTTATTTTATTTTATTTTATTTTATTTTATTTTATTTTATTTTAAGATTTTATTTATTTATTTGACAGAGAGAGACACAGCGAGAGAGGGAACACAAGCAGGGGGAGTGGGAGAGGGAGAAGCAGGCTTCCTGTGGAGCAGGGAGCCTGATGCGGGGCTCGATCCCAGGACCCTGGGATCATGACCTGAGCTGAAGGCAGACGCTTAATGACGGAGCCACCCAGGCGCCCCAGCGCATATTTTAGAGAAGGAATTATGTTTATGAAAAATAAGGTATCTCATTTGTTAGAATAAAGGTCTTTTGGGATCTGCGTGTTTGAAATGTTCTGTAAGAGGCTATTTTCTCTAAGCTACTGCCTTCAGATAAGGCTTCACCGCACCTGTTGCAGACACATAGATTTTATTCAGTACTTAACGGCTACCAGGAAATGAAACTTTACAGCTTTATTTCAATGTCAGCATTTCCCTTCATAGTCAAACTATGTTTTACGTACTATAGTTGGTCTGCTTTTTTTCCAACTGTGATCCAGAGAAATGGGAGTTAAAATTTCCTACATATCTGAGGATTGTTTATATTTCTATTTAGTTTTTTTTTCCTTTTTCAAATATGCCACTTTATTTAGCCTATCTTTGAAGGTGCTGGTGTTTGACAATACATTTGAAAAATATCAGCATGGCTACTGAAATATGATTGGTGTTCAATAAATATTGGATGGAAAAATATATGTATTTGCTAGGTAGCTACTATTTACTGAGCCCTTACTATAGGTTGGTTGCACTGGTCAGTATTTTATACGTATTATATCATATGATCCATGTCATCAATGGGACGAAGTGTGCGTTATTCCTAGTGTTACATATAAAAAAGGCTTACAATGCTTAAGACACTTTCCAAATTAGTGAAAAATAGATTTAGGATTTGAATTCAAATCTGGTGTGTCTGCTTCCACTATTTTGGAAAAATAATACTTTTTATTTAGAATTTTCTATGAATCCAGGCTCAATAAACCAATAAACATGTATTTATTGAACATTAACTCTCTCCCTATACATATATATACCCAGCTCTAATGAGATTACAAAAACTAGAAAGCAAATTGCTAACCTTGAGACATATTTGATGGAGTTGGGAAGAGAGATAAACTGTACAGACAGAGAGGATCTGAAAGCAATAAGAAATTAGGTACTATATCATATGGTATGCTCAAGTCTTTTTGACATTCAGAGAAGAGACAATCATTGTTGGACAGCAATTTATTAACAATGATTTCAGGATACAAACCATTCATTCAGCAAATATCTAGAATCCATCTGCCAAGTACTGGCTAGGTATTATGGTAAAGAGCTTTAAATTCAGATACAAAGCATTTAAAGCAGATAGAAATAAAGATTCTGGAGTAGGGCCAAAGAGAATAAAGAAGAATAAAGAAAGGAAGCATTAAACTGAGACATAGCTCCTAAAGAAGTGGTGATTGTAATCTGAAGCATGAAAAAAAAATAGTTTTGTTTTGCCTGTTGAGGCCTTTGACAGAAAGCTGGGAAGGAAAGTTAAAATTGATCCGATCAATAGCTATGTCATACTGAAGATTCCTAGGAAGGAAAATTTAAGGGGTGCTCTTAGAAATATTTGTTGCTGTATGGCATGGATTCCTGAGGTTGAACATGGGAGTAAGATCAACCGGTTCTTTAATTTTTTGAAAGCATAGAATGCTTCTTGGGTATTCATGAATTATTACTAATACACTTTAGAATCGTATCTGATTATGTAGGATTATTCTTTTGTAAGACAGAATGCTATTAATCACCATTATATTAGTACCTCACACAGTGCTTGGAACGTAATTCATGTTCACTAAACACTTGTGTGATTGCAATTAATCTGGGTTTCTCACAGCTCTATCCATACTTTAAAATTGTCAAGTGAATCCAAATATATCAACATGAAACAAATGTTTCCTGATCAGTATATATTTTCTTCTTTATCTGAAGTATTGACTGCTTTGTGCTACTAATTTGATCCATATTACTCAATTGGGTAAAATTTGTGGTAAAAGCATGTATTTGCAGAAATATATATATATATAATATATTGATATGTATATACATATGACATATACAACTTATACTTGTATGCATAAATCTGTGAATTTTAATTTTTTATGAAATAAAAGGACAGCTAATTTTTCTGGAATCTAAAATAGTGTTTTAATTTAAACATCTACTAAATACACAGTGGATATAAATACCAGCTGTATAAAATATGGTAGACATATCAGATTTTGGCATTTGGATAGAGGAAGACAACATCTGAAAATACAGGTATGAATTTTGCATCAATCTCAGAAGATGGTGCACCACAGGAATACCAACTGCATTTACAAATGCACATGTGTGTTGACAAATATGAAATATAAATCTGTTAGAGTCAGTACAAATTTCTGAGAACTGTTTATTATTCAGCATGGACTCAAAATCATATTTTTATCTTCCAATGTAAAGTGGGAAGATAACCCATATTAAGGACCATCCTCTTTTGAAGGGGGAGGTGAGTCAACTTGTCCAGTGAAATAAAAGGAGAGTGGACAAATCCAAGAAGCAAAATTTAGAGAATGCACAATTCATACTGTTTTCTTCTTTTTTTAAAGTTGGTTAATGATTCCACCTGGTGCATTGGACTATTGTTGATTTAATTGCTTTTTGCAAAATTCCTAAGAAAGATTGATTTTAAATAAGTATGGAAGTTTGGTTAAATTTCAGATGTTTCTCCACCTTTATGGAGCTCTAGAAATTTAAAAAGGTGACAAAGGAGAAAGATAGTGGTTAGGTAATTTGAACGAGGCTTTAAATAAGTCATTACTTTTCCAGGTTCTTCATGTAAGAACTTTATTTTTTTTCACATTTTATCTTTGTGTGGAGACATTTGTTCTTTCTGAATCCCTACATGTTCTGTCTTCCTCAATTACCATCACTAAGCTCCCACTTATTCAGGAAATATTTTATTTCATTTTTAATTTGCTAATTTAATGGCAGATTCTGCCAGGGTATTCTTGGCTGCTAAGACCTAGTCTTAAACACTTGATGAACACAATAAGTACATTAACAGAAGGGTCCTTGTGCTCCCTACAGAGATGTTACATGCTCTGTAGACAATATAAAGTATAAAAACAATGACTTTGGCAAATACAATTCACTTATATGTACTTGCTCGATAGACATATCATGGGACTGTGGCAGGTAAAGGTACATGGTGAACTAGTCCGGTAGTACTGACTCTGCTCTTCCATATCAATTTAGTACATAACCAGAGGAAATATATTTTTTAAAAAGGAAAACTTTCCTCATGAAGCACATAGCTACTGTTAATCAATTGACACTAGATCTAGACACACACACACACACACACACACACACGTTTAACACACATGGCTCTTTGGAATGTGAAATCAAAAGTAAAATATAAATCAAATTGTCCTTCAGAAAACTGCATATTTTAATGTACCGTGTTACACATTTATTGCACTTATTGACAAGGGTGATATTCCTTCTTCCTTCAAAGTCCTGACCCTGCATCTTTCTGCTCACCCTTCCCCCTTCATCATCCTTCTCCCTGGTTCTCCCCCTTGACCTTCCAAGTGTAATTTCCCGTGGCTAAAGCTACTTTATATTTATTATAATAACTCTCACTCTCACTCTCTCTTTCAATCTCTTTTAGTAGGAACAATAAGCTGACTGATGGCTAGAAAATTAGCTCAGGAAACTCTCTTTTTTCTCTCTCTCTTCACACATACTCTTTCCTCACTTTCCTTGTTAGACTAGTGAACACATTTAACCTGTGACTCTCTCACGTGCTTATCATTAAGCCAGCACATTTTAGTCCATTTCTACTCAAACACATCTATAGGATGTGACTGAGGTTTCTCATTAGAATTCCAGGGGTGAGAGTTTGTGTATAAAGTCTTGTGCATATTATGCATACAAAGTCACTAGTCAAAATATTTCGGTTATCTCATTTTCTGTAACCCCTCCCTGCTCTAAACAGAGGAACATGTTTAAGTTACCTTTCCTGGGATTCTGAGAAAATTAAATCATTTTAACTTCTCCTTTCTTGTGTTTCCTGAGGGGGGAAATAGCAGTGGCATCAAGTAAATATGGTCCTTTTTATTAAGGAAATCACAACTATAAAAATGATAAATATTAACAATAGGAGACAAGTAATGGCAACAGAAAATAGAAATAGAATTTTTAAGCATGAAATGCTATATTGGTCATACACCAAAACCACACAGAAATAAATCATGACTAAAATGTTAAACTGCCTGTTACAAATATCATGCTCGTTGTTTATAAGTTCAGATGCTACAGTCTTCAAGGCAATAAGCAATATGGAGAATATCATGATTTTACTTTGTGCAGTTTTGTAATTCAATACATAATTTAGCTTCACATTTTCCTTTCTCTCTCTCTCTCTCTTTTTTTTTGGCTTAACATTTTCAATCAAATGTTTTAACTGAGATTCTCTGCATTTCTGAAAAAGGTTCAATGTATCTGCTAAATGACAAGTTGACATAATTCATAAACTTATTGAGCATCCTAAATTAATGTAAAAATTAAATATCATTTAAGGATGAAAGAATTAAATCTGTCTAAATTTGGGGTGTTTGTACCTAATGTAGCTTGTTTTATACTACTATTTGCAGTGGAAGAAACAACATTAGCATTAATGCATAATGTGTCACTGGTGATGAACTAAACCAGAGATCAGGAAGGGCGTCTGTGGCTGCCTTCTCCTCTGCATAGAAAAGCACTGCTATACTGGACAGTCCATCCAACAGCATTCCATCACGGTTCTCTCCTTGAGCTTTCCTTTCCCAAGAGAAAGCCCAGGCAGATTTTGCATACCACCAGCCCTACTCTCAGTGAAATTAAGCATTTTTCTAGAATTGGAAATTGGGTAGATTTTAGAAGAGAATCTTAATACTTAAATCACCTTTTTTTGCTGTTTTGTTTTTAGCAAAAATTAGTCCCAACCCTGGAGAGGTTTCTCTGGTAAATAACCTGAAGCTCTAAATAAGAGCTTTCAAATAGAAAGAAGCAGGTTATCATTGGTCTTCCCAGTGTTGTCTTAGACAGATTATTTAAAATATCAAAATAGTTGTCAACATATAAAATTAAAAGATTTACATGGAAAACCAGATTCCCAGCTTCTTAAAAAAAAAAAAAAAAAGGAATGTCCCACAACAGAATGTGCTTCCCCAACAAATCAACAATTGGCTAGAAGTAAAAGATGACTGCTCTTTATAAAGAACATGTTCTCTCCGCGGCTCCCATGCCCAGGGCCCCCAACATTGTATTCCAGTGTTGGTTGCTGTTTATCATCGCCACATCTGTACTTCTGCTTATCTTATACTGGACCCACTTCATTCTTGGGTCATCTGCTTGACTTGTGTAGGTATTTTAGTTTATGACAGCTAGCTTAGAACTGATGTGATCAGTTGAAGAGAAGAAAGATGAATTCTCGAGTCTTGTTATATAAGAGAAATGGAAGATGCAGGTAATAAATGGCTAAACTTGCACTGAAATTCAAGCCTTTTTAGCTCTGTGTCTGAAATCTATCTACCACTGCACTAACTTTTCTAAATTCTCATTCAGTCACTCTTATTTATTCACCATGTTCCCACATCAAATAGAACTTTTGAGTTACCATGTCAGATTTTAAAATGATAATTTCAAGATTTCGAGATTCTGTTTACATGTACCTTATACACATTTTTAAAAAAGATTTTTATTTATTCATTTATTTGACAGAGAGAGTACCTCATACACATCTTCATGAAGTGGCTAAACATTATAGAAGAGATCATCTTCACCTCCCTTAATTTCTGGTGTTACAAAAATGTTCTTTGTAAGGTAGCTAGGAGTCATTCTCCAAATGTACATACTAACTTAATAGGATGTTATGCTTTGTTAGGATATAGGCATTGTTATGTTCACTACTGCCCAAACGGTTTTAGTCAGAGACCATGTAGTGACATATTTGGGAACTCCATTATCTCCCTTAACACTTTGAACATATCTCTAGGACGATGCTTCAGAGTGCACTTTTATTATTTGCTTGCATGATTGTTTCTTTGACCAACTGAAGCCAATAAAACTTTTTGCAATGATGAAAATTTCCATAATGTGCACTAATATAGTAACACCTCTTGTTATAGTGAGCACTTGAAATGTGGCTAGTATGATTGAGGAACTAAATTTTTAATGTTATTTATTTTATTATTTTAAAAATTTTATTTATTTATTTATTTATTTATTTATTTATTTATTTATTTATTTATCAGAGAGAGAGAGAGAGAAAGAGAGCACAAGTGGGGAGAGCGGCAGGCAGAGGGAGAAGCAGGTTCCCCGCTGAGCAAGGAGCCCTATGCGGGACTCAATCCCAGGACCCTGGGATCATGACCTGAGCTGAAGGCAGACACTTAACAGACTGAGCCACCCAGGCATCCCTTAATGTTGTTTATTTTTAAATTAAATTCAAATAGTCACACGTGGTTTGTGGCTACTGTTGCAAAACTCTAGACTGTGAGTTCTTCTGGGCTGAGACTCTGATTTGTACGTTTTTCTCTCTTTCATACCTTGTGCAGTAGACAATAAACATACATTGAATGAATGAATGAAAGCAACTTATAAATAAGTTGGACATCTGGCAATATAAAATCAATCAATTGCAGGAGGATCAAGAAGCTCCTCCATAAGAAAATATTGCAATATGGGAATTTGGGACAGTGTCCAATATGAATAGGGGACAGTTAATGATGGACAGTGGTAACCAATTCTTGGTGTTTAACAGGACTTCTTGAATTCACTTTTCATCTAGAGGAAAACATTAAAACTGGGGTGACATGTTCACAGAAGAGAGAGCTTCATTTATGACCTCCATAGTCTCTGATATAAAATTATGAATCGTAAAAATAGAGGGAGATTTACCCGTATCTCAAACTATTTGTAAACATGGATTATTCTTATGAAGGCTTTGGATTACAACAAATAATTACACATGGAATTATTTGGGGGGATACGGCAGTGATCACCACCAAAATATAAAATATTTCTTCTTTGTTTGCCCTTATGCAGTTAAGCTGGAAAAGCAGGATTCCAGGTCCTGAAAATTCCTTCTAACATTAAAATTGAATTATTTCAATCGGTCTAATACTTAAGGCTATTTTTTTTTTTCTTTTTGGGTTATAAAAGTGAACCTTTGCAAAACAAGACAACTGCTTAGGATATCTTAATACACAGAAGGTTTAATTATTCATCTCTCTGTAAACTGCAGTTTCTAATCCATGGGCCTGAGCATCTCAGTGAACAAGCAAATGTGAATATTTTGGTTCCAAAAGAACAGAAGAGAGTGTTGCACTGTGGATTTGCTTGTCACAGAGATTGAAAAAGAATAATTGCTCAATAGAGGTACTCTACAGGTAGTGTCAGAAATGATTCCTTATTTCCCTTTGTACTATTATTGGGCACCATTTTTCAGAGCCCTTGAAGAGAATCCTATAGTTTTTATTTTCTATGAATATCTGAAAATCTTCTGATTTCATGACTTTGTATAATATTTGATTTCTTCTATAGCAGACATGTTTGTGTCTGCATAAAGCAGAAAATTAATTAGGATATTTCGAAGTAGGTGTACCTTATTAGCAAATGGGTGAAAAGGCTCACTTTCAACTAATCTCGCCATTTTTAATAAAAAGATGTTGATTCAGACAAAGAGGTAAGAAAACTAAAGGCTTATTAGATTTTAATGTAATGCAGATATAGCCTGGAGGGACTAACTATTTCAGAAGACACATGAAATTTCAATACTTATCTTTGAGGTGCCATTTTGAATTCCTTTCCACTTACTTTAAAGCATTTCAGGTCTGTTTCTGCTTAAAAAATTTAGGTCAAAATAATTTCACATGAAATTAATTTTCTTTATCCACAGGAGACTCGCATTAGCTCAAACACAGTTAGAAATTAACAGGAACCAGTTTTTCTTGTTTTCTATGTGCTACTGATAGAGATAGTTTGGATAACTTGATATGAAGGTCTGTAGTTTAAAGTTTCATGTTCTTTTCTTTAAGATTTTTCCTGTTAGTGCTCAAATATGACTGTAGTGGAAGTTTTAGGAGACAGTGACTATCGTTTCAGAAATCAAAGCTGTTTCCTGTCCAATTATAATGCTCAACTAACTATTGTTCCCTCCAATGGACCGTATCTATTCTTATGTAAGAACTCAGTGATGATGCTAATGTTCAGTGCGCTTTGATTTTTCTAATCTGACAGTAGAAATTACCCAGGCTGTGATTCAAACTGTAGCAAATTCATGTAATTCCAAAATGAACCTAGAATTATGTTATCTTTGTAGAATGTTTCTTTGTCTTTATTTATGCAAGGCATGTGCCACACATGCCTCACTAGTAGAAGCCTTTCTATATTTGAAAGTTAATTTCAATTCATTTATATCGCAGACATGAGAAAGAATAGGTTTCTACATAGTACAAGGAATCAGACATTGATGACTGATAATGACTTTCTCTACTATAAACTTAAGTAACCTCCATTTGCATTCCTATATATTAACCTTTAACTGGAAAGCCTTTATGCCCTATACAGTTGAAATATTGCAGATAAACTATTGTTTCTAATGACCTAAAATTCTACAAACAAGTTTTCATTGGGCCGTGAGTTTTTTCTGATTCCTTCTTGCCTTCTTCATCTTTCTTTAAGATCTGTACCCTGAACTGAGAGGGCGTACTGGTCAATGCTGTGAAATTAGAGGCAAAATTAGAGGGAATACTGGTCGATGTCATGTCATATTCAGCAAATTAGAATTTTATTACCGGTATTATTTCAAATTGAGCATTTCTGTAAAGGGTCTTTCAAACTTATTTTTTTATGTATTAAGAAGCTATAATATCAATGTTTTCATAGCCAAAACCAATCATGACGTTATGGTTATGATTACGATCATCCTGCTTCTTTGGAATGGTATTCATTTGACAAGAAAGTATGAGTTTACAAGAAGTAACTTTATGTAAATATACATACATTTCATTGGAGCCATTTTCTTTGATATTTCTATTTGAGAGTGCCAAATTATTGAAGAAACTTCACAAATCTCAAAATACATTACCTTTTGTCTTCCCTTTATTCTATGTTTTGAGGATTATTGGAAGCAAAATGGAAAACACTGATGCATGCTAAATCAACTTGGCTCAGGCATCAAATATGGTTAAATTCACATATGTTACCTGAAAACTAACATCTTTGTTCTCCCCTATGGTGCCCTTTGAAAGTGTATTCCATTATTTCTTCTGCAGGTTTGTTTTGATAGATTCTGTGATAGCTGGTTTGAAATACATGTACATACACACACTGTAATTTTGCAACTATTTGTTCTGTAGGTTTAATCAGTTACCATACTTGATAAATTCTGTTTTTCAAATGAAAGGGCTGGATATCTTAAGAATTTAGGAACTTGAGTGACATTTCTGGTTTTTCCAATGCTCCAAATAATACTTGATTTTCCTTTATAATTCCTTTAACAAGTAGTTATCCAGCCTCTTTTTCAATATCCATTTGACAAATACTGATTAAATCTCTAAAATGTGTGAGAATTCTCATAGTTTCTGGGTCCACAGCAGTGAACAAACAGATCCCCTCACTGCACTCCTAGCGCTTACTTATCTCTCATCTCTGTTTCCTTCTCTCTCTCAGTTCCTTAGAATCTAGCTTTTAACGTTTGAATAAGACCAAGAGTACATTTAAATTTCCATTTTTAGTTTTAGTTATTTGTATACTTGTCTACTTTTAAATTTATGTTTAATCAATATCAAACATGACACGACACAGTTATTGAACAATCCTACTTACATTAATTTTTTTAAAGAAGCAGCTGCCTTTTCTTTTCCATTTGCTATAGACAAGCCTTTTATTTTCCCGTGATAGATCCTCCATTGTTTTCAGTTTGAAATTCCCTATACCAGATAACACAAACCAATGAATACTTCCTTTTAAGATAACTTCATCAAACCATATTTTTCTCAAAGTGAAGATAATAACTTGCTCTCAGGGCTGTATAAAGATTAAATGATATCAAGTAGGTAAAAATTCCTGGCATATCACTGAATGAAAGTCATCTTTTTCTTTTTAATTTTCTTGGCAGATTTTACCTATAGCAACTATTCACTTGTCCTAGTTCTGCTCCCTGGAGTCGCACAGTATTCTTTTATCCATATTCAAGGGTTTTTTTAATCCATATACAAAATGTTCACATATTTTAAGAGTCTCTTCTTCTGACTAAACTTCCATAAATCCCCCAAACATTCCTTAACTGCTATAGTAAAGCATTTCTTCACCACTCACAAATAACTTGCATCTGATGGGATTTTAGTTTGCCCAGGTCAATGTGGTGTCAGTCATTGAACACAATATTCTAGAGTGATCTGACTTATACAGTGTAAAAGAAAGTTACCATCATTTATCATATTCTGACCATTGGATGTCTGTGAGGGTCACCTTAAAGTCACTTTTTAATACACTAAACCACTCTGTTGGCACCTTTTGAACTGATGGTCAATGAATGATCCTTATTTTTACATTATAATTATTATTGTTATTTTTAGCATGAGCTCCTCTGAAGACTGTTCTTTCCCATCCTTTATATGTACAATTAGCTGTTAAAATAAAGAATGTCTTTATGTGTATTCCATTTCAGCTGTCTTTTAACTGAACACTTACTATGTGTCAACTATACTCTAGGCAATACAAGTCGCAGTGAAAACTAACACATAGTCACATCCCTGTGGAACTCTCATGCAAGTAAGGAGATAGATATGTAAAAAGTCAAAGCCAATGCAACAGATGTTTGCTTTATATCTCAAAACCTGCAACAACTGCTCTGACCCGTGAGAGTTTGAGAAGACTTGAACTGAACCCTGAGTAAAGTGTATACAGTGGTCGGCAAAGGAGCAGGGTGAAGTGAAGTGGGATAAAGTTAGGAGCGAGCTAGTCGGCGGGATGGAGCATGGAGAAATGTGTGAGGTTTTTGAACAGTGGGGTTTAGGGTACACGGTTATTACCCTAGAAGAAATGAGACTGAAGAATAGATGGGCCCAGAGTTGAAGGGACCTCAATGACTAAGTAAGTAAAGAAATAGTTTATATTTACTTGTAAGAGATAATAAGTTTAAAAGGATTTTAGGTTACGGAGACATTATTTAGATTTTCAGGATATTTCTGGAGTACATAATGAAGAGGGGGGAAATTAATGATTGAGAAACTATTTAAAGTCTATAGTAATGATTTGGATAAGAGATGAGGAAGGCCCCTGAAATAAAATAATGGTTATATTTAATTAAATCTTTTCTGCACATTATACATACAACACTACTGATTAAAAGATTTCATTTATCACTCCCCTGTAATACTTCCCTGCTGGAAACACAAAAACATTCTAGACTTAATACTACCTGTCAGTACCTTTTGTTTGATGAAGCTAGAAATCCATCCAGATCATTACCATTCTATTCATTTTTCTCCATTTTATCTGTAAAGATATAATGGGATAGTAAAACTGTTCCTCTTTCAAATATTCATTTCTTTACAAGTCCATAAAAGGAAAGTTTAATTTCCAATGGAAAAAGTAGATTTGAATGACTATATAGACAATAGTAATCCTTAGACATTTTTTAAATGAAAAATTTGTTTACAGTATGTCTGTATGTGTATACATACACATACATATACATTATATATACACACGCATTGTATATCTTCCATACATATTGAAATGATTCAACTTTTACTTAAACTTCCAAAGGAAAATTATTTTCTACAGTATACTTTTGGTTTGTTTAATCCTTGGAGAGTCTTGTCAAAACCAAAATACAAGACTTGCTCACTTATTGATATATCATTAAAATTCATAGTTCTGAATTTATTTTAGCATATGAAAGGGACAATTCCTTATAGACTATTGCATCAAATAAAACTACAACCAAAATATTAGCTACATTTGCCTCCAAATTATGCTTCATAAATTACTTAATGGTATTTTGACAATTTTATTTTATTTTATTTTTTAAAGATTTTATTTATTTATTTGAGAGAGACAACCAGAGAGAGCACAAGCAGGGGGAGCAGCAGAGGCAGAGGGAGAAGCAGGCTACCCGCTGAGCAGGGACCCCCAACGCGGGGCTCGATCCCAGGACCTTGAGATCATGACCTGAGCCGAAGGCAGATGCTTAACCAACTTAGCCACCCAGGAGACCTGACAATTTTAAATAACATTACAAAGCCTGCAGTTTCAATAAGAATAAAACTTTTCAATTGTGCTATATAAAACCAATGTAGTAAAACCTTAGAAGGAATATTTTTATATTCCAAACCTGAACTCAGAACAGACTACCAAGTAGTTTTACAGAAATCAGAACGTTTGCTGCTGCGATAAAAATAGCACGAGCATAAAAATGAGTTTTTTTTTTCTGTAATAAGACTATATAAATACAGTTGGTAGGCTTTTTTCTTCTTAACCTTTGCTTTGTTTCTGCCTCTCATTTATTCTTAACCATCTCCCCGTCTTCTGCTTTTCCTCTGTCTTTTTTTTGTTGTTGTTGTTTCTCTCCATGGTTTCTTTCTATTATATTTTCTTGCTTCTTTTTTTCTCTAGGCACCCCCATACCCCTACCACTATGGGCTCTTGTCTTTTCTTTCCCTAGCAGTATGCTTCATTTGCCTACTTTCTTTTGGTTTTAACATTTTCTTCTCAGTTCTTGTCTTCTTTACTTGGGTCTTTTCTCATTTGAATTAAATTTTATTCTCTTCTTATTCCTCTGTTGTTTCCCTGTCTCTTTTGCTCTGAATTCTTCTTTTGTGTATTTTCTCTTCTGGATCTATATTTTTTTCCTGACTCTATTTAGTCCTTGCTCTACCTTCCTCTATTTTAGGTTTTTAATTCCCTTTCTGATTCCACTGGTGTGTTCCACATTTGCTGTTCTGATACTTCATTTATTTTCTCATTTTTTTTGGGTGCACATCTTATCATCCAGTTAGTGACAATGTAATCATAAAATAATTTCAAGTATCATTTCACTGAAAATTGCATGAGGGTATTCATTTTTCATTGTAGTTTTTATCTGTTGAATGTCCATGGATGCATTAGAAGTATTCTTTCTTAGTTTTCCTTAGAAATGCACAATTTATTCAATTGTTTTAAAAATTATAATATGTACTGGATAGGCTGTTCATCTTTCCATAACTACCTGGAGAAAGTTAACTACTTAGAAGACAGAAATGATATTAGTGATAAAGTTCAGAAACTGAATTCAAACTGTTCTTTGGTGGAATTGATTTACTTTTTTTTTTTTTTTTTTGCTTTTGTCTATGTGATTCGGGGAAATCTTAACCCAATCCACATGTTTTGTGCACGCATACCAGAAGCCACTCATTATTTGTGGGTGCTTTGAATTTCTCAGGACGAGTGAGAGGAAATGATAATGCTGATCCTTCCTCATGAAAGAACATTTATTAAGCTTATTCCAGCATGTGATGTTACTTTTTTTTTTTTTAAAGATTTTATTTATTTGACAGAGAGAGACACAGCGAGAGCAGGAACACAAGCAGGGGGAGTGGAAGAGGGAGAAGCAGGCTTCCCGCGGAGCAGGGAGCCCGATGCGGGGCTCGATTCCAGGACCCTGGGATCACAACCCGAGCCAAAGGCAGAAGCTTAACGACTGAGCCACCCAGGCACCCCGCATGTGATGTTACTTTATGCCTGTCAGAGAAATATTACCTAAGAAACAGTTACTTATGAAAAAGGGACAACAAATCCTGTAAATTAGAGCAGTACATTAATCCTGCCTTCATTAACAAGTCAAGCGTTTTGTATTGTGTGATGTCCCAAATACATCGTAGTATGTTTACTATATAGCTTTACTTATTAACTATCTTATAGTTGAGGTTACCAATATTGAAAATACTACTAAAAAAGAAAAGAAAATACTACTTGGCTGACATGCCATGCAACAGTTGGGAAAGTATGGACACGACTTTTATAGTCTTGTGACAGAAATACTGACTTCTAGGCTTTTGGATTCTTATCAGTGCTTGGGAGAGGAAAATTTTCCATTTTTAATGCTGCCCTGCATCACAAAGCACCATCTTTATGTTTTGCCATACTGATCACTGGTCTTGTTCTACCTTTGCTTTTATGTTAAAGTAAGTTTTTGAAGTAAATACACACATACATAAACAGATAAATAGATAAATGGATAAATTAACGTGGCATACACAAATGGGAAAGAATTTCTCTTCCTCTCTCTAGAAAAGAAAAGCCATGTGGCTGAAAAGAGGTAAATAAAAAAGTACATATTAGTTGCGTTTTCTGTGAAATTTTTTTGCTTTTAATTTTTAATTGTGAAAACTTGAAATCAACTCCTAGGACATTTTTAGTGATAATTTAAAATATATAGCTATCCTTAAAAGTTTACTTTATCTGTATCTAGATTTATCTACCTATCTGTCTATATATTTTGTGGGACTAAAAGCGGTCTCTTTTGACATTAGGAAACACACACACACACACACACACACACACACACACACACACGGAGAAGACTAAGGATGAAGAACATTGAGTAATACTTAAAAGAAGGCATGCATCATGAACAACATAGAATTTTGAGAATTAAAAATACTGCTTATTCTACCAAAGTAAATGACTGTTACTTTCAGAGACTGCATGTTGATATTAAAGTTTTATAACTTCTGAAAATTAAAAAAATGAAAACTATCAGTTTTAAAAATAAAATCTGTAGTTCTACAAAATGCTATCTTTCCATACCCCCCCCAATTCAGTTCTCTTCATAGCTGATACAGAAAACAAAATGAAGTTTCTTTGTTGAGAAAACATAGAGTAGACACTTATTTTAATTTTTTCGTCTCTCTAAATATACCCAAATCTCCTAGTATTATTCTTTCAACACTTGCTTTACATTTGGCTAGCTGAATAACATTTGACAGTTACTGAGTAGAATGATTGATTATTGAAGAGCAATTATTTCCTAACCATAGTTTTGGAAGAAAAAGCAATGAAAAGTCACCAAAATACAACTTTGAAAATAGGAATGTTTTATTTGAGATGCTATGATAATTTGCCCCTTGATGTGTGTACTGCAAAAACCCACAAAATTGCCTGCTAAATGTTATGTTTTCCAGAGCCAAAAGAAACTGCAAGGTAAGCTCAAACTGCATTGAGGTGGGGATATACAACTTTATGGAGACGTTTGGGCAGTAATTCATTATATGATCCAACCCCACACTGTGTCCTAACACTAAAGATACAGTAAAACACATGTGTTGTGTTTTGTTTTCTACAATTTTGACTTAGGTATTTTTGTCCTGTTTCATTGTCATCCTAGTTAACAATATTGTATTCAGTCTAGTTTCACATTTCAGTATCATGGTTCCATTTCTGAGAACACGGTTTTCAGAAAACAAACTAACTTTTACAATTAAATGAACTACTCTGTCACTGTTCAAATAATTATTGAAGCTAGAAAATCTTTCAGCTACTAATTAGTAATAATCATGTGACTAAAAAATGTAGAGCCTCCTTTTCTTTTCTGAAGGATTGTATAGTAACAATTTTGATTCTTTTTTTAAAAGATTTTATTTATTTATTTGAGAGAGAGAATGAGAGAGAGAGAGAGAGAGCACATGAGAGGGGGGAGGGTCAGAGGGAGAAGCAGACTCCTCGCTGAGCAGGGAGCCTGATGTGGGACTCAATCCCGGGACTCCAGGATCATGACCTGAGCTGAAGGCAGTCGCTTAACCAACTGAGCCACCCAGGCACCCCAACAATTTTGATTCTTAAATATAACTTTAGGAAATATAAGTTCTTCTGTACGTGGAATACTTATTAGTAAGAGAAATGCTGAATACGAGGTTTAATGATTAATAAATCCTTTCTGTTCCTATTTTTCCTTTGTAAATTAATTCTCACATATCTCTTCCCTTAGATATTTATTTTCTTAAATAATAGCCCTATAGATGGATTTTTCTCCTTTAAGGAAGATTTCATTTTTGTTACATATTAATTCATTTAGTATTCCCCTGGATTCAAGGGAAAAATTAGAAAAATTCACAGAAACTAAATACCATAGATGCATGATGATAATGCAAATATCTATGAGAATATATTTCTAAAGATAAAATATTTGTGAATTTTTATTGAAACATTTCATTTTTAAGAAAAAGTGCCTATTTATAACACATTCAAATCAGCAAATAAAGGTGATACATATGCAACATATATTTGATCACTTAGCTTTAATGTTATTTAAAGTTCTTTTAAAGCATGTCTCAGCTGAAAAAAATCCTGTATTTTCAGGCTTTGCTGTCTTACCTTCTCATTCCATTCTACTGGAATTATAAAAATTGCTTTTGGGAAGAGAGCAATAAAAGACAATATAATTGAAAATTTGGAATTTTCAATGATTTAAAATATGGTATTGTGTGTTGAAGAATATTGAAGAAATAGACACGGGGTGGGTCAGAGATAGTTAAAATAGGAGTCATTCATGGTTTTCGCACTGTGATACAGGCTTGCTATGTATTCAGCGATGCATTCTGGAGTGGTGTGCTACTCAAGCCCTACGTCACACCGTAACTTTAACAATGCATTGTTCCCATTATGGATTTCTGAGGGGAAATGACTGACTCACTCTCTTGACTTTGATGTCTTCTGTAGCAATTTATCCTGGTGTGTTAAACGTGAAGGTAAACCATTAAAAGAAGTGCACACCAGAGGTTTGGTTTCATAAACTCATTATTTTCCCTTTTCCTTTCCTTCCTTCCCTCATTCCATTCTCTTTCTCTCTCTTTTCTTTCTCTCTCTTTTCTTTCTCTCTCTTTTCTTTCTTTCTTTCTTTCTTTCTTTCTTTCTTTCTTTCTTTCTTTCTTTCTTTCTTTCTTTCTGTCTTTCTTTCTTTCTTTCTTTCTTTCTTTCTTTTTCTTTCTTTCTTCTTCTTTCTTTTTCTTTCTTTCTTTCTTTCTTTTCTTTTTCTTTTCTTTCTTTTTTCTTTTTCTTTCTTTCTTTCTTTCTTCTTTCTTTCTTTTTTCTTTCTTTCTTTTCTCCTTTTTTTTTTTTTTTTTTTTTTTTTTTTTTTTTTTTTTTTTTCTTTTTTTTTCTTTCTTTTTTTTTTTTTTTTTTTTTCTTTTTTTTTTTTTTTTTTTTTCTTTCTTTCTTTCTTTCTCTCTCTCTCTCTTTCTTTCTTTCTTTCTTTCTTCCCTTTCTTTTTAGAGGGAAAACTAGTTTTTAGTACCTAGGCATGAAAGGAGCACAAAATGATTTGTATCATTTCCTTTTCTTGCTTTAGCCTTTGTCACTGTAATACAAATGTCATGGAAGTAAGAATAAAACATCTCTGGCATTAGGGTTGAATGATAGCTCATTCCTATGACAATGAGTGCTCTGAAGACAGAACATTTCTCAGAATGTAGCCATTCTTGTGGCAAAGATTATAATGACAAGAAAAAATGGTGCAAAATTAACGAATTCTTGGATCTTTATAAAGAAATCTTATGAGTCTCTCCTAATGTGATACTATGTATTATATTAGCAAAGGGATAAAAAAGGAGGTGGAGGGAGCTTTCCTTGTGTCCACATCAAACTTGTTCAGTTTGATTCTTCCCAGGGAAACCTGCTTGGGAATGTCTATATTTCCACCAGTAGATGTCACCGCAATCAACAGAAATACCCCAGGGGCAATGAGAGCTGACATCAGGATGATATAACCCTAAAGGACACAATGAAAGTAAAATGGAGCATTATCAGTGGTAAATTCTGTATGAAACAACAAAAGCTCTAGACAATTTGGGTTTTAATTTGATCTGATATGTCTTTGCCATTATGGCGGGAGTGTCTAATGAGGTCCCAGAGAGCATGGCTTAGAGCATAAGCTCTTGGGACCTGCAGCCGTCTGTGTTCTTTATGTTCTTTAGGGGATTCTCTGGACCTGGTGCTCCCTTGGCAAGTAGTTGGAATAGTTCCTGAACCTTTGCCTGGTCTTTGGTTCACTCTGTGATCTGGATTTAAACCAAGTATGAAATGGCTTTTGTGGGAGGAGTTGTGTACTGTTCCTACTGCTACTATTTAGGAGCTGTAAGTGGCCGTGGGGGGTGCCTGTTTGCAGGATACTTTCTCTTACTTCTGTCCCTCCTGCTCTCTTACGCAGAGTGAAAGGAATTGGTGGTTTTTAAAATATTCTTTTTTGTTTTGCTCATCTCAAATGCACGTGTCTGAGCAATATTAAGTGTGTGTGTGTGTGTGTGTGTGTGTGTGTGTGTGTGTGTGTGTGTGTTTGCCCATGTTCTGATATTTTGCTCCACTGGGCAATTTTTGCAGATCATATATAATAAATCAGCCTCTTGTGAGCAGCTTCAGCTTGAAATTTAAATACCACAAAAAAGCGCATTTCTTCTCAGCCATGAATGTCATGGGGGCTCATGTGTGTAGTCATAGTTCTACATCAGTTTGCCCTGGGTTAAATTGCATAGTTTCAGAGAAGATCTCCAATTAGAAGAGTTTATGAGATCATTTTGCTACCTTCAGGTCAACACCATACCCTTCCCTTCCATGCATTTGCAGACCTCCTCAAATGTCTTTTTTTGATGAAAACAAATGGATCAAGGCAGGAGTAACCTCAAACCATTTGTATGTTTTAATTTCCATTTTCACATCTTTTCTGTAAATGCTAGGTAATGAATGTGCCTATCCCAACTACTGTGGCCTAATTCATAACAGCCCTGTTAGCTAGAGCTCTCTCAATTCCTGCCTAGAATGGCAACACCACATTCCACCCTAACTTAAAGGGGACTTTTAGCATTGACTGAAATTCAGATAACCTGAAGTGATGTGTTTAGCTTGTCCTGAAGCTTGTCCTAAGAGTGTTCTGGCTTTTTCTGTGTCCCTTGAAGTGCTGGTAAAGGTGACAGCCTCACAGATTTCTTTTGTTCCAGTCTAAAAAAATCAGTCAGATTTCCATTAGTCCTCATGGCTCTTTTGAACACCAGGCTTTTATTTCACACTTAAAAGAAAATCTGTCAAGTATTTTGGTCACCAAATATATCCTACCTACAAATGTCAGATGGTGATGATTAGATCTTATATACTAGACATCCTTAAAAAAAAAAGTTTTCTGTCACTAATAATTCTATACCTTTAAAATAATGACCATTATTTGCAATACTTATGATATTTATAGTCTGCTTGGACTGAGCTATGACAAAAGGTTGGATGGTTGAGATATGTAATGTCAGAAATTCTCTGTGGGAAGAAAAAGAATAAATGAAAGGTAAACAAAACTGTGTTTCCTCTTAAGAAATGTAGGTGAAAAATACAGAACAGTATATCAACCTATTTTAATCCAGATACAAAAAAATAGAGCAGATTGAGAATCATTTTCATCTGAATATAAAATTTACAATAAATTGTAAGAAAAACCCCCACATATTATTAAGTTGAATGTGATGTTGTTCCTTTAAATGTTCTATCGTTTGCAGTTTTGCTTGTCTCCCTGGCTCCTAAGATTGCCTGATCCTCTTTTCTGGAATTCTTTCAATTAGTTTTGGATCTGTCACCCTAAAGTCTCTGAAATTGCTTATTCTAAGAGATTTCAATATTTACTCTGATGACATTTTTTGATTCTCAACACATAGGAATTCTTAGTAGTTTTGAATTTACTTTGTATCCTTTAGTCCATATAAATCGGGCAATCAAGATTTCTCTCAGTTTCATTTGCTTTCTGTTGAGGATTTAAATGATATTATCCTGAAGCTTTAGCCAACCACTTCCAGGCCCTAATCCTTGGCCTTCTTCACTGGTGAAAGGCTGTGCTCAGTTTTCTTGGTTCAGTTTAACCCTCCTAGTTAATCTCCGATTTCTGGTAAATTGCCATCATGTTTAAAATCTGCAACTCTTCTCCTGAAAATAAAAAAAATCCTGTACACAAAGGACTACATGACTAACTTATATCACCTTATTTTTTTAATTTAACTAAAACCAGTTGAAGAAAGTCGCTGCCGATCAGCTCTAAGAATATCTTAACTGTCATCGGATCTCGAATGAATTTCAGTCAGGATTTTGTCCTTTCCTACTGCATAAATTGCACTTCTTAAAGTTAGAAATGGTCTGACTGTCTCACTGACACTCTCAAGGCTTTTTGTGGAGTTACCGCTCCTCGGCCTCTTGGCTGGGCAGATGCTGCCTTCCACCAAGAAATGTATTAAAATGTGTTTCGGTCCTACAAAGGTATATCTGGCCTAGTTTGTTGGTTTTGTTTCTTATTTAATTCCAGTTTCCTTCAGCCAGGACTCATCCACAGATTATAGCTCTTGCATAATAGAGTGCCTGCCGGGTTCCATCTGAATGCTTTAGAGATTTATACATTAACACTCACACAGCCCTGAAAGACACACTATGCTCAGCTATAACACGTAGATGACATGCAGATCATTTGCTCCACTTCAAGAAATATTATACAAGTTCTTTTCAGTGGATCTGTTTATTTGGCTGGCTGGCTTACTGTGGGGAAATAGCCAAAAGTTTTCTAAAATTGAATCCAGATAAGACAGAATTCCTTTTGATTGGATCTTATCCTTAGGTCGATCAACACTCTTCCATCACGTTGAAAGTTGGCAATTCACTCATAGCATTGGTCCCAGAAGGGAAAACCCTGGTTTTATGCTCGACTCTACTCTGTCATTTATGAATCGTGTAAATATAAATATTAAACTGTCATATTTTCCTTTGAGAAATACAGCAGGGATAAAGTAAACAATATCTATTCAATATTTGGAAGCATTACTTTCTGATAACCTATTTTCACTTGTACTACTGAAATCCTTTATTAATTGGATGGATTGAGCGAGCACTTTCTAAATATATACATTTCAATGCTAATTTCAGGGAAGCTAAGCAGCATTTTACCTCCTGAAAAATGTCATATTGAACTTGATTTGCTTTCTGAACATCCCTGAGAAGAGAATGGATTTAGAGATTCCTGGTGACAAAGTTCTTACTCGGCTCTGTTCTAGTTACCTAGATAACTAGACAGTAAAATAAAGGGTGGCTCTAGAGGATCTAGCACAATGGAGGCTGCAATTTTGGCTGAATTATAACAAGCAGAATTTTGGGAATTTCAAGAAGAATATCCAACTGTCTGTGGATCATAACATAGTTTATTTCTTATGTTCCAACCACACTTCTTATAGACCTATGCAACTGCAATAATTCATGAGTGCCAATGAACATGTTGACAGTCAAAAAGGATACATATGACTAACAATTGGGTCTATTTCCAAGCAGAAGTCACTTCGCTGTTAAGAAAACAAAACAAAACACCAACTTTTCTGTTAAAGTTGTATTTAGTAATGGTATTTGGTCAGGACACAGAACTGTACAGATTCTGCCCTGAATCTGGGTCTCCAACTGTAGTTAAACAAGGGAAACTAGCACTTTATTCCCACCTAAACCGTTGAACATCAGATCCAAAACATTCCTTGGATAGATTAGATTAGACCTCATAGGAGATTATTTTTCCAGATAATGAAAGTGAAAAGTCTAGAAAAGAGATTGAAAAAATTCTTTTTCATATCCATCCAACAGATGTTGATCTTGATTTACTTATTAATGCAGGAATTAGCAAATTTATGAACTGATTTCCTTGTATGCAAGGTAACATGATATATACACAAGCATGATAAGTAATCGAAAAAGATTGGGAAAAAAAGTCCATCAATGGAGGTGGTTGAATAAGTTATAATAAACTCATTCAATGGAATACTATGTTACTAAAAAAAATTAAAGCATGTGAAAACTTTTTATGTACTGATATGGAAACTTCTCCATGAAATATTAAGGAAAAAGGGGCAAGGTATAAAGAGTGCCATTATGTGTTATTTTTGGTATCAATACATGGGGATACTAGTATGCGTTGTACACAAGAAAATAGTAGAAAGACCCACCAGAAGACTAATAAAAATGATTATTTTGGAGGAGATATGAACAAGGAAGAAGGATAGAGTGAGAAATTTGCACTGTGGACCTTTTTACATTTCATTTAAAAAAATAAATATAATACTATTCAAAAAATTAAGTGAAGTGAATTTTATTTGTATTTAGTGCTTACTGTACCCCCTAATATTTACTTGTTAAATTTTTTTCACAACTTTCATAGTGTTTGTGACTCTCAATATAAGCAAAGGAAGGACTCTATAAGGCAGTGTGCTTTCTATGAAAGACAGGGCTTGGAATTAAATCCATGATCTACATTATAGAGTGTATGATTTTATAAAAATAATGTATTTCCCTAAGCCTAGTTTGATAAAATGGAATTAGGAGTGCTTTACAAGATTGTTTTAAAATTCAAATTACATAATATATGTTAAAATGAATGCAGTTTACTTTTGCTGTTACAATGGTTAGAAAAATCAATCTAAGAAACATGTCGAGTTTTCCTATAAAGAAAAAAAGTCCAATCTAGAAATGTTTTCCATTATTTTGTGTATCCATTTCATTGAAAGTCATGGGGTCCTTCTTGCCATTTATCCAAAGACACATGCACTTATCCACTCAATCATACTGGCATAAAGGACAAATGATAGCCCTAGATAAATAGAGGCAGATATGGGTGCAGCTCTCCTTTATTTTCTCATTGCTACTGGCTTAATCTTTAAGGTGACATAGTACCTTATAGGAACAGGCCAGATCCAAATTTAAGAACTCTTATCAAGTCTTGTGCTTGTAGTCTATAGTGGAATTTTGCCTGATTTAAGGTGGACTAAACCAAATAAATCTAAGGTCATAACTGCAATGAGTAAAAGTGGGCTTTAATGCATTGCCTAAGGTGGAGCTCCACTGCACCAAAGAAAATATTTCTTCATGTCTCCTGAGATCAGAGTCAGTTTGGGTAAAGACTCATTTCTTAAAATAGGCCAGAAAAGAAGGGAAAAAGAAGAAGAACCTGTTATTTCTATTATTCTTACTGGTGGTGGGAGAAAGGTTAAAAAAGACTAGAAGGTGCAGTAGGTGATAGTGTTTCTATAACTCTGGACAAAGCAATGCTGTATGGGTACCCATAGAACGGAGGAGCGAGGCTGAGGAATCAGAATTCTCTCTCACTTTACTTCTTCCATTTCAATCTTTTTTTTTTTTAACCCACTCTTTAATTCTGTCTTCACCAGGAATTTGCCATCAGTCCTTAGAAGGTGTGTAGAAGGCCTTGTAGGACTCTGCCTAACTACCCTTTTTAAGGACTGACTCAGCCTTCCACCAGAGGCTAGGTAAATTGACTGCTGACGTCTCACAGCTGCATCCTTCCCTGGGCTTTGCCATGGGAGGCAGAGAACTGTGTTACTCAAGGTAATGCCCCTTGAGAGGCTGAAGTTGGAATATACAGACCCACTGCCTCCCAGTGGCGTAGTTCTGAAGTGCCATCCCAATTCTCCATAAGACTGGCTGAGTCCTCCACGGTACCAAACTGAGGGTAGCTTCTTCCTCCCTCTGTTCTTGTTTTCCTCATTTCCTAACCAGTGTATCTGCCAATAGCACTCCCTAATCAACCTTCCAAAGTTACATAACTTTCTCTCTGAGTCTGTTTCTCAAGAACCCAGTCTATGATAGGTGTCCTGATAGCTTCAGTGATGGTAGAGGTGGCTGTGTTTGATTTTGGTTGCTTCTCAAAACATGAGCAAGTAAGTTTATTCCTCTAAATTCAAAGTTCGACATACAGAACCAATTTCTTTCATTCTCTGCCCTCAGTCATCCAGTCATTCCAGGGTGGTCTTTTCTAGATTAAAATATAATCTTCAAACTCTAAGGAGCTTATGAAACCCTGAGCAAAATTTCTACAAAAGAACATTGTTCTTCAGATAATTGTTCATACTTTCTAGGCTGAACCTAATTAAAAAAAATCATCTTTGAGTATTTTCTTAAACTTTGATGATGTTCCAGAACGACATCAACCCTAAGATTGGTCTTGGAGTCTCTAATATTTTCTGCAGATTTGAGGTCAATATCTGATTAAGTCACTTATGGAAAATTTGCCTTTAATGCCTGATTTACATCATTAGAAAGATAGGAGTTATATTCTCATGGCTACTGCTAAGGAACTGAAAATGATATTAGTGATATTTATTTCCTTTTCTGAATTGTAACAGACTTATAACCCTTATTAAATACTAGCTCAAATTCCACAATATACCAGAAGCCTTTGCTGACAAGACCATTCTCTTCATGACTGCCCTCAGTTGAAATTCTGGTAGTCAATTTAATTGTTATGACTCAGCAACTGCTAATATATGGACTTAATTTCCTTTACTGTTTCCATATCTCCCAAATTAAATCGAAGACTTTTTTAGACATTTTTATGTTACTCTTGCATTCATTAGAGTATCTAGCATAGCAGTTATAAAACTTAAAAACAATCAATCAATTGTAACAGTGACATGCAGTTAATCTGTAAAAAACTAAAGCTGAAGTGGTACAAATTATAAACTTCTACTATATAGAAAGCAGTTATAGGGTTGTGGTTAGGAAGGGGCACTTTAACAACAAACTTGAGTTCAAATTGTAGGACCACAAGATTCCAGCTGGTGACTTTGGCAAATCACTTATTATCCTCGAACTTTAATTTCCCCTTGGTTAAATTTAGGGTGGTAAGGGTTCTTATCTCCCAGAGTTGTTGGAAGTTTTGTTGGCTCATTTAATAAATAAGATGCTCTTGCTGTATTTATTAATGAATGCTTATTATTATTTAAAAATAATATTAGAACATAGTGTTGGATTCACTGTTACAAAGAGAAGTATATAATATTGTGTTAAAATGACATTAAAAATTAAACATCTTTCTATTTAATATCCTTCTATTTTAAAATTTGTGTTCCAATTTTAAATAAATTGAGTCCTTCAAGGAATGAAATATTTTTAGGGACAAGATTGATGCCATAATGGGGTCATGGGAACCTTCCTTCCAGAGCTTCATCACCTAGGACATTCTGAAGACATTCTGAGGCTCCTTCATTTACTTTCAAAAGAAGTAAAATGTGTTTTTTTCCCCCATTTGGTAATGCCAAGTCTTCACCATCTGACTGTGCCCATCTGACTTCATTTTGCCATTATTTATAATGTGCTATGAATTCCCCTAAAACCATCATGTTTCAACTTCAATGTGTTTTACACTAACCTTGAACCAAGATGTCTCATCTCTCCATCATCTAGCCCTTTAACTTTTCCTTCCCAAGGGAGGCTGGAGAAAGAGAGAAAGGAGATCCACTGTGTCCGTTACCTAATGCTGTGTTAGAAACCACCACAAATTTAGCAGCTTAAAACAGCAAACATTTCCTATCTCATAGTTTCCCTGGGTCAGCTATCTGGGCATGACTTAGCTGGGTACCGCTGGGTAAGAGTCTCTTAGGAATGTTGTAGTCAGGTTGTCAGGGACCTCATCTAAAGACTCTACTGAGGGAAAATCGCTCCCAAACTAACTAGTGTACTTGATTCAGTTCCTTTTGGGTTGTTACCCTGAGGGTCTCAGATGCTTTCTG
Source organism: Zalophus californianus (assembly GCF_009762305.2). Taxonomy (NCBI): domain Eukaryota; kingdom Metazoa; phylum Chordata; class Mammalia; order Carnivora; family Otariidae; genus Zalophus; species Zalophus californianus. The sequence continues at coordinate 136,265,757 of NC_045598.1, read as the reverse complement.
AATGTTGGCTGAAGGCTTCTCTCTTGTCAGGTGGATGTCTCCACAGAGCAGCTCACAACATGACAGATGTGACATTCCATCACCCCTGCTGCCTTCTTCTCACTAGAAGCAAGTCCCAAATCCAATTTTCACACAAGGTAAGAGATTGCAGAAGGGCATGGACATCAGAAGGCAGGGATCATTTCGGTCATTGAAGAGTTTGCCTCCCATACCAGTCATGATCGAGAAGCACTTTATTTACCATGCTGCACCTATGGAAACATGGTAAATAGGATGCTGCTTTTTTATCAATGGTTAAACTTTTTAATGACATATTTTTTATGATGTCTATTACAATTATTTCCTGAGGTTCCCTCATTTATATAAATTGAGTCAAACTTTTAGCATTTAAAAGGTTGTCTGGGGCATTGTGATTCATAATGTGGACTGGAAATGAACAGGCTTGTTTATTTTTATCCTGGATGCATCATAGTACTTACTGTTGACTCTCACTTAGAGAGTTGCTAAATAGCTGTCTCTTTTTCATCTATAAAAAGGAGGCAACAATTTTAGTGTACAAATGGTGAGACCATAAAAACATTTTTTTTAAAGAGTACCATATAGTAGTGCTTTGAAATCATCTAAGTGGTCTTAATACCAGTAAATTTTAAACAACAACAAAAACAACAAAAACCAACATAAACAACTCTTGCACTTGAAGTCCACAGATATATTTTAAGTTGTGTAATAACAATTTCCTGGCAGTAAATTCTTCATTCCTTCTTCCTTATTTTCATGTAGTTTTATAATGACTTTGGGAATTCCTATTAGTAAAAGCACTTCATTTATAAATAGGAAGAGTGCTAACAGAATAACTGATCAACTCAATAAAAACCTGAACAGAGAACTGGCTTTTTAAGCCACTTACTTAATACCCTGCCTTTCCATTTTCTTGTCTTAAATATGAGTTTTGTGGACATTTGATGACAACAACTATCTCAACTTGGAAATGCAATGCCAATATTTCTTGAAATAAAACCAGACTCTTCAAGTCATATTTTGGCATTAAAAAGTTAAAATTAGATTCCACTTCAAAGAGGCTTCTTTAATTAGGAACTATCCCAAACAAAAGACCTCACTTCCCAAGGAACATTGGACCATTATGTTAATTGGAATGGCCACTGTGTAAATCTTGGGTGGATCTGAAGAAAGTAGTTGTTATTCTGGCTTGAGTTTCCAACCACACTCATTTTGCTAAATTGCATTTCTTGAGGAGAGCAGCCTGATAGGCTACAAGTGTTACTAATTCTATTAAATACCCCCTTTTCATTATTCTTTCATACTTAATGATCAAAAACCTTAACCACTGTCTATTTTTAAATGATGTAGTTCCATAAACAGACTGAAATACTTCAATAATCACTTCATGATAATTAGGTTTTCCTGAGTGACCACCCTGTTCTTTTTAATTTTCCCAAGCTGCAATTCTGAATTATGCAAATTATAAGATTATGTTTTGAAAAATATGTAATTTTATCGTTGGTTTGGATGATTTGATTTGCAAACTGACAGAAATGATATATATATATATCCTTATAGAACAATAGGCTCAAATCTAAACAGCCCCGTATGAACAGGTTAAGCAGTATCCTCTCTCTCCCCACTCCACCTTCCTTGTCTCCTTCTGCTTTCCAAGTGTTTATGATCCAGAAAGATTTGTCCTTGTTCCTGCTCCCATGGGGGAGCCTTTCAAGGAAAGTAAAGCCATGGCAGATAATCGGAAATTAATTTAAAAATCATAAATTATTATTTTTTAATGTAATTTTATTATACTACGTTAATCACCATACATTGCATCATTAGTTTTGGATGTAGTGTTCCATGATTCATTGTTTGTGCATAACACCCAGTGCTCCACGCAGAACGTGCCCTCTTTAATACCCATCACCAGACTAACCCATCCCCCCACCCCCCTCCCCTCTAGAACCCTCAGTTTGTTTTTCAGAGTCCATCATCTCTCATGGTTCATCTCCCCCTCCGATTCCCCCCCTTCATTCTTCCCCGCCTGCTATCTTCTTCTTCTTTTTTTTTTCTTAATATATATTGCATTGTTTGTTTCAGAAGTACAGATCTGTGATTCAACAGTCTTGCACAATTCACAGCGCTCACCATAGCACATACCCTCCCCAATGTCTGTCACCCAGCCACCCCATCCCTCCCACCCCCCACCACTCCAGCAACCCTCAGTTTGTTTCCTGAGGTTAAGAATTTCTCATATCAGTGAGGTCATATGATACATGTCTTTCTTTGATTGACTTATTTTGCTTAGCATAATACCCTCTAGTTCCATCCATGTCGTTGCAAATGGCAAGATTTCGTTTTTTTGATGGCTGCATAATATTCCATTTTGTGTGTGTGTGTGTGTGTGTGTGTGTGTGTATACATACCTACCACATCTTCTTTATCCATTCATCTGTCGATGGACATCTTGGCTCTTTCCACAGTTTGGCTATTGTGGACATTGCTGCTATAAACATCAGGGTGCATGTACCCCTTCAGGTCACTACATTTGTATCTTTGGGGTAAATATAGTAGTGCAATTGCTGGGTCATAGGGTAGCTCTATTTTCAACTTTTTGAGGAACCTCCATACTCTTTTCCAGAGTGGCTGCACCAGTTTGCGTTCCCACCAACAGTGTAGGAGGGTTCCCCTTTCTCCACATCCTCGCCAACATCTGTCGTTTCCTGACTCGTTAATTTTAGCCATTCTGACTGGTGTGAGGTGGTGTCTCATTGAAGTTTTGATTTGGGTTTCCCTGATGCCGAGCGAGGTTGAGGACTTTTTCATGCGTCTGTTGGCCATTTGGATGTCTTCTTTGGAAAAATGTCTGTTCATGTCTTCTGCCCATTTCTTGATTGGATTATTCTTTGGGTGTTGAGTTTGAAAAATCTTTATAGATTTTGGATACTAGCCCTTTATCTGATATGTCATTTGCAAATATCTTCTCCCATTCTCTGGCTTGTCTTTTGGTTTTGTTGACTGTTTCCTTTGCTGTGCAAAAGCTTTTTATCTTGATGAAGTCCCAATAGTTCATTTTTGCCCTTGCTTCCCTTGCCTTTGGTGATGTTTCTAGGAAGAAGTTGCTGCGGCTGAGGTCGAAGAGGTTGCTGCCTGTGTTCTCCTCTAGGATTTTGATCCAGTCCTGTCTCATGTTTAGGTCTTTCAACCGTTTTGAGTTTATTTTTGTGTGTGGTGTAAGGAAATGGTCCAGTTTTATTCTTCTGCATGTGGCTGTCCAATTTTCTCAACACCATTTGCTGAAGAGAATTTTTCTATTGGATATTCTTTCCTGCTTTGTCGAAGATGAGTTGACCATAGAGTTGAGGGTCCATTTCTGGGCTCTCGATTCTGTTCCATTGATCTATTGTCTGTTTTTGTGCCAGCACCATACTGTCTTGATGATTATAGTTTTGTAATAGAGCTGGAAGTCTGGAATTTTCATAAATTATTTTTAAAAGCTCAATGAACCTACTGGTGGACCCATTTCCAATATATGTATGTTTGCTTATGTGTCAATGTGAAACATTTGCCAATATTATAAACAGTCTAGAAGGGAAATTTTAACTGGGTTCATTTGGCTTTACTAATTAGAAATTTCCAGTGTTTTCTTTCCTTCCCATAATTATGCTTCTATTGTATTTTTTCCCCATCTTTCCCCAAATTCCTTCTCTTTCTTTTACTTGATTTAATTTCTGGTGCACATATAGCACTTTTTTTTGTTGTTGTTCAAAGTTTTCCTTCTCCTTTTCTTCAACCGGACACATCAATTAGAGAGAGTTTATAAATTCTGTAAATGTGATTTTACAGAAACATATAGCATAGCAAGTATAAATATGTCTTAATTTCACGTTTTCTATTCTTCCATGTCTTTTTTTCCCACATAACATCATTTCATGTTCTTGTCATTCTTGCCACTTTTTTATCTTTTTTCATTTGCGTGAAGCCCTATCTGGCCACAACTATCGAGAAGTCTTGAAGCAATTTCTTCTTCCAGTGAGCTTTTGTTTTGTTTTGAGTTTTTCTTGAGTTACTGTCTTTATTCATGTCTTTAATATAAAGTAAAAATTAATTGAGACAAGGACCATTGATGAAAGGTGCTCTTTCATCCTTTTTTAGTCTTTTTATATTCTCCAGAACATCAAAATACAAAATGTTATGTATACAAGATTCTTAATCAAATGTTTGTTTATACTGTCTATTGAATAAAAAAATGCAATAGTTAATGACTTATGAACATACATGCACATATAGTTATAAATATATAAATATATAATTCGATAAGTTTCATATATATTATATATGTATATAGTATATATATAATATATATATATTCCTTACTCCAGAAATGTCACCAATAAGAACTTGGTTTGCATCGTTTAAATATTTTTATGATCATATAACTCTTCATTTGTGCATGCATACATTTTAATGTGTATTTTAATAAAAAATTGGTTTGTACCTTAGAAAATATTTTGTACATTATTTTCACTTAATAAGTTATTTTTATGCCTATATTTCTAAGAAAAAAATGTATGAACCCCATTTTTCTAATCCTGAACTATGTGAATGTGCTGTAATTTATCTTATCAATCCTCTGCTGATGGGCATTTAGATTACTCCTAATGTTTTTTCTCTTATAAACAATATTGCAGCAGCAATACAGTTTTGAATATCTCTTTTTTCTACCATGGGAGTATTCCTACATGATAAATTACTAAATTAAAATTGTTGTGTCAAATAGTCATACTAATTTCCCTTCCAAAATATTGTACTCATTTATATTCTCTGTTAATATAATGTGTGTGATCACCATCATTCTAATTTTACCAACCTAAATCAACTAAAGTAACATTTTGGCTTTAGTTTTTGATCGTCTGGTTTTGATCCTTAGCAAAAGTGAACCTATTTTCACATATTTATTATTATTTTTGTGTATTTTCTCTAAATACCCATTTCTTTTGTCCAATTTATTGTATTTTTGTGTTTTTTTATTGCTTTATATTACATGAATATTTAGGATTTATTTTTGCTATATATTGCAGAGATTCTCTTTCACATTCTTGTCTTTATAACTGGTTTAGGATTCCTTTTGGGGAACATAGCCAATTAAAAATGGACGGATTGAACAATCCCTTCCAAACTGATATTTCTGATCTAACAGTTGAGTTACCCCTGAAATTTGTCCCTAACACTTACATTCCTGACTTATAGCACAGTTTCATGGGAAAAAGAGACAAAAAGACAGAGACAGAGACAGAAATATCAAAACAGACAAATAAAACATGGTATATTTCAAAGCAAGATCACTCAGGTAAGTAACATCGACCAAAATTTGTTTTACCTTGGTGCATCTATTTTAGAATGGTTCATTGCACATTGTAGGGATTGAAAATATCTTTAAGTTCTCTGTAAGGAACAGCCCAGATAAATAATATCAGCATACTGATAAACACACAACACACCAAAGAAAATCTATTAAAAGTAAAGTAAGTCCATAATCACTAAATATTATGCCAAAGAAAACAACAGTTATCATAAACTCTCAGATCCAACAATGAATATTCTTTTCTTTTTTTTTTTTTAAAGATTTTATTTATTTTTTGAGAGAGAGAGCGCACAAGCAGGGGGAGTGGCAGAAGGAGAGGGAGAAGCAGGATCACTGCTAAGAAGGGAGCCCAATGTGGGGCTCAATCCCAGGACGCTTAAGGCTTAACGACTGAGCCACCCAGACACCCCCAACAATGAATATTCTTAAGTGACATTTTTACATATTGGGAATGTTTCATTTAATTCAAATGGCTCTGTCAAACCCAAGTAGACTGCCTTCTGCAAGTAAGATGGTGCTCTTTCTTTGTGTACTTTCTTCTTCAATTTGTCAAATATGCTCTGAAAATTACAGTGCTTCACTCCTGGTGTGTTCTTGTCAGTCTTCCTTGTTCTTGCAGTTTGGGACGTCTTGACTTCCACAGCTGTTGCTGCTGCTTCTTTCCATCTTCCTCCCTTCTTCCTCTTCCCTTGTCGTTGTCCCCCTCCTTCAGCTATTTCAATACTGAGCTGGGCCAGGGTAACATACAGGTTATGAAGGTGTTGCTATAGTGAAATGTTAACGCGTTTACTGCTCCTTGTCACACCTTGTTATTTTGTTCATGTTGAAAACTTCTAGAGAAACTAGGATGAAGTAAAGTATAATAAAATATTCTGGGTATCCCTGCTCTTTTCTGGTCATTTTACTGCTTATGCAAACAACAAGCATCTTACCAGAGGGCTGTGAAACCTAGGCTCATCTAACAAAATCAACCTTTTCTTTTCTTTGTCTTTCTAAAAACTTAGAAAATGGGAAAGTTGAGGCTGCATTGAATGACAAAGGCCTTTTCTATAATTCAGAGTACTCAGTAATAAAATGTGTGTGTGCTCAGGACAATAAACACTTCTCTCCTGAACAGTAAGTTTTGCATTTGTGCAGGAGTCAGTTACAAGAAGTCATCATAATAGGCACTTGACACCTGGGCATACAGGAAACTAGCCTGGAATTCTTCTGACTTATCAGTTTAGAGTTGAGAATTCCTTCTCTGTCTTTACTTACTCATTCCTATCCATCATGTAACATAGGCATGCCCAAGAAAAACCTCCACTCGTCTCCAACACTAGAAGAATTTACTAATACTAAATACAATGGGAGTTTATAAAACTACTGCTGGCTAAAAATTAAACATTTCTTAGAACTCTCATTACTTAATGCCTAGCATATATTGGTCAGTCCAGGTAAGGGTTATTTTTAAATGGGGACACTTGAAGACTTTCTGAAAATTTCACTAGGTATGATCATTAGGAAAAGTCAGAAAACTTGATACTTAAATTCTTTTATTAAGAACTTAACATTAAATAAATTATAATAATATATCAATAATAAATATTCATCAGGTATACTGTGCCGTGTTCTTTAATGCTGTGAAGATACCATAAGATGATTGTGGTTCATTACCCTAATGACACAATCTGCAGGAAACATTTCCCCACAAACTATAGCAACCATAAGTTGAGAAGACATTTAAAAGGACACATCTGGGGAAAAACAAAACATTTTAATACTAATCATCTTGACATCTTTAAGATCAGTCTGGTATAAGGAAGGGGTGTGTGTGTGTGTGTGTGTGTGTGTGTGTGTGTGTGTGTGTGTGTGTATGTGTGTGTGCTTCCGTATCTTTCTTAACTTGAACAGTAGTACTTGCTCATTTAACTTCTGTTTCTAACAGAGGAGTAGAATATACTGAATGGGGGGCTTTATTCATCTCACTGTCAATGTGCTTGTCAGTAGTATTTTTTGTTCCTTACTTTGTTGTCCCTAAGTTTCAGGTAACACTTAGGTAAATCTCTCAGTCTATCTCTTTCAAGAAAGATACTCAGTTTGATATGACTGACATTCTCAGGAAGCCAGCGTGGGAACTGAACAGTAACTAGATAAATATGAGAAATTCTCAATTCTGTGAAGACAATGTATGAGTACACAAGAAAACCAGGCCATGTGTTTCATATTAAAATAAAATTCCATATATAGTAAGGATTGAAAAACTGAGGGTAGGATTCAGAATTTAACCTCATGCTATTTTTCAAAATGTTAACACTACATGAATATAGTGTATTTACTAAATTATATTAATTTGAACATTCTCAGGGAATTCTGTCTTGTAATATTTTGTTGTCTTTCAAAGAAAATAGCATTGCTTTAAATCTAAATATCAATTTTTCATAGCTTCTTTACCCACATTTCTTCAGATGTTTTGCATGGATGTCTGAAATTTTTATATGATTTCCTGAGAATTTGTATTTGATCCCCTAGTATTATTGTAAAAGATTGATGATATCATTGCTTAGAGTCCCCTGCATTTAATGTCACATCAGATTCTGGAACACATATTTTCAAATACACCCTAAATACCTAATTGTGATCAATTTCTTGGCAATATCTTTTACATTTATTTTATAATATGCCTTCTCTTTTTTTTCCTTAAAACTCACAACTTCTCCATATTATCTTTTAAAATTAAGTAAGGATGTTTTCATGCCCCTACCCTATGGGAATGCATTATTGTGCCAGTAAGATGTTGACTCTGATGGGTTTTCATGCATTTGAGAGTTCTAAGTATCTCTTAGAATATCTTGGTGCAGTCAGCTCTTACCACCACCAAATGGTTTCTTCTAGTTCTGTAATATGTGGCAAATTTCACATGAGGCTTCTGCGGACTGTCTGTGGCTCCTTCATCTGTGGCTAAAATGTTTGTTGCTTTTGTAATTTTCACTGATTGCTTAAGAAAAGAATGGTTTGTTTTTGCAAAGCCTGCTTTTAGTTTAGTGGGTTCTGTGCATAGTTAGCTACAATGATTTTATTTTGTGGTGATGGTTCAGATTGTGTTTTTTGGAGGCATTTATTGCATTCTTACAAATTACACATGTTGCAGAAAGTTGTTTTTATCCATACATGGAGAAGAGACACACACAGTACTTGATTGAGTAAAAACCCCAATGAAATAGGATCATGTCTCACTGTCAAATAAAGAAAAATGATGGAGTCAAGAAGGAACAAAGAAATAACTGTTCTAGAGTGCTTATTCCAAGTATTAGAATATTTCCATAATTTAAATGAGTTTAAGTACATTCAATGTTGTTTTGAGATCCTTAGCAGTTTCAGGGAGAATATAAGCTTGGATGATCTGTTCTGTGATAAATAAGAATAATGTTAATGTCATATTGTTATTGTATGCTATATATTATATGCTCTGTAATGTGTGCTGGTGGTATTTGTAAACATGATTTCATTTAGGCCTCAATAAAGCATGTTGAAAATTGTTATTTTTACTGAGAAGGAAACCAAGCCTCTAGAACTTCACTAATTTGACAAAGTTTGTGTGCCTAGTAGCAGAGCCAGAATTTAAATTTAGTTCTGATTGATTACAAATTCTTTTCTCCCTGTACTCTGTTCTATGATCTCCCTGACAATTATTCCAATATATTTATGTTGTCAGTTGGGGAACTCCTTGTTACTCCTATTTTTACAAGTAGCTTTGTGAATTTTTTTATTTAGATAATTCAAGGAATGAAATAATAAATCCAGCCCACAGAACTAAAATAAAATGTCAGATGTAAACACAGAATTGATTAGCTTGATGTCTGATGAGTTAATGATTGCTTCTTTCAAGGAGAAAGAGAAGGAAAGAGAGAAAGAAGGAAAGGAAGGAAGGAAAGAAAGAAGGAGAGAGAAAAGCCAGAATCTCCTCGGTTGGACAATATTTGCCTATTAACTTAAAAATATCAGCCACTACATCTTATCTCTTGTGAGAGAAGACATTATTCCTCAGATAAATGTTGACAAGAGTTAATAACCCAGAAGAACCTTTATTCATTTCTGATAGTAATGACCATGATCCTCTAGGCTTTCCTAGTACCTTTTTTTCATATTTGTATGCATTTGTTCAATTGCCTATTAATTACTTTTCATACCTCTTTCCCCAACTGGACCATGAGTAGTAACTTGAGGCTTTTTCAGATTCATATCTCTGTCCTCTCTGCTAGGCACGTAAAAGTATTCCTGGCACGTAAATTTTGTAACTCTTAGAATTTGCACAAAAATTTTTGCTTGAATGAATGTTTTTAAATTCAACAATGCAATGATAATACTAGCAGCTGCATTAATGCCTCATTGTCTACCTACATTTAATATTTCTGTTATTGAGAATATCAATATTTTAACAGGGGTATTAGAACCTCAAAATTGCTGATTATTTAAACTAGGCTTTTTTAAAATAATTTTGATGATGATGATGTTGTTGAAACTGATAACCGTTGTCAATAATTTCATCATCACCACCCCTATCTAATAAGATGACTACTATTGATTCACACTGAGGAGTAAAAATACAGCAACATGAAAAATAGTGGATCATAATTACAAGAGAATCATACATACATTGAGGTGAATGAACATGGAATTTATCTTCTTAAGATCAGGATGTTTATTTCTTTTTTTTTAAATTTTTTAATTTATTTTTTGACAGAGAGAGAAAGACAGCGAGAGAGGGAACACAAGCAAGGGGAGTGGGAGAGGGAGAAGCAGGCTTCCCGCCGAGCAGGCAGCCCGATGCGGGGCTCGATGCGGGGCTCGATCCCAAGACCCTGAGATCATGACCTGAGCCGAAGGTAGCCGCTTAATGACTGAGCCACCCAGGCGCCCCAGGATGCTTATTTCTGATATTTAATAGAGGAGTGATCTTGGCTCTGTCACAAGGCCTTTTTTAAGTTTCAGTTTTATTACCTTTAAAATGGAAGAAATAACAATCCCTACCTTTTTGAAAGAGCTTTGTAAACTGTAAAGTATTCAGTATACAAATGCTGGCTAACATTATCCCTGTAATTCCTGGTCCAAATGCATCAGTAAATGTAATTTAATTGCTGATTCTAGGGAAACTTCATCTCCTTTGCTAACCTAAGGTCAATTTTCCTTTAATATCTCACTAAGCAGATTGAGATTTAATTCCTAGTATGATGTGGACCATTAAGTACCACAAATTCTCTGAGAGATTATATTTATCTTTAGCATTTCTCACTCTGATTTCCTGCCTCTGATGAATTCGTGATCTTTGATGTTTCCTTGTTTCCTATATCTCTAGGCATCTTTGTAAACATCTTCACCCTCATGGTGTCCCCCCTCCCCCACCCCCATCGCTTCATCTCATAACGCAACAGTAGCTCAAGGATCTTCCGTTAAACAGATTTCCTTTTTTTTGTTTGTTTCCCCCACTGGGTGTTATACGCAAACAGATTTCTGATGGTGATTTGGAGTAAAATTTTTGGGTGCACATTAGATAGAAACGTAAAATTGATTTTCAGTCATTACTATTCTTAAAAAAAGAACAGTCATTGACCCTCTTTACCCTGATGAAGTTGGTGCTATTTTTGTCTGTAAGTGCTGGCTGCTTGCCTTCTCTTGTCCCTCTTTCCACAGAGACTCTTTTCCTGGCCCACAGCTCAAGTCCTTCCTCTTCTCCTGGCCCTCCTGGGAAAGAAGCGCTAAACTTGTTAAACTGCTTTGCAAAATGAATGCGTTCTTGTCTAAGCTTATTCAACCAGACTCTACACAGAAAACATTTGCTTTTCAAAGCCATGCAGGCCAATGAATGGCTTTGCTTCTAGTTTTTGCCGGAAAGGTAGGAAAGTTCTGTCTCAAAATGGAATGTGCCTTTTCTCTTCTGTGAACTCGTATAAGCTGAAGACAGCTTTTAAACTAATACTTTTTTTTTTTTTGCCTGATTATGTCTTGGTATTTAAGACAAAAAGAACAGATGGTTCTTACTTTTTCTTTTCCACACAGCTTAATTTTGTCTGACTTTTGAAAAACATATGTCAAAATTTATAGTACTAACCTATGTTTTTATTTATTTATGATTTATTAAGCACTTTCTAGTTCCCTGCTGGCACTGTCAAACAGAATTCTAATGAGAAACAGCTATGTAATTTTTAAGTGTGTAGTATCTATGATAAAAAAGGAAAATCAGATAAAATTAATTATAATAACATTTTAATTCAATATATCTGAAATTTTATCATTTTATCATTCTCACTATAAAATAGGAGGGAGATATTTGATGTCCACTTTTTGTATTGTGTCTTTGAAAGCTACTGTGTATTTAACACTGCCAATCTCAACTCACACCTGCCAAATTCATAGCAAGTCATAGCTAAGTGTATCGCGTGTCTACTCTATAGCCCAACACAATTCCAAGCACCTGTGAATGTTGCATGTTTTATCTCATATAATTCTCATGATGGTCTGATTATTAATTCCACTGACAGATAAGGAAAAGGAAACACAAAGAAGTTAATTAAGTTGTTTAAAAGTTACACATCCATATGAAGGCCAGAAATTGAATTTAGCTCATTGTGACTGGAGAGTTTTTGATCTCAACACGATGCTCCTACTTATATGCTTTACTTAATTATTATGAATATCTGGCTAAGTCTTTGATAAACTCAGGGTTAGGTGTCCTTTTTTCTCTTTTTATTGCTTGTGTGAATTTGGTAAAGAACACTGGATTGACATATCTGTGGACTAAAATGTTTTCGCGGTCAGAATGTTATAAAAATGGATTTAGTTTGCATAAGTACATACTTTTCTTTTGAAATGATGTACCTTAGTAATGTCTAAAGGATTTTATCTATGCAATCCTTGACCCTGCTACTGAATCAATGAAAAAAAGAACGAATTTGTGGAGGGGATGTGGGGTTTACTTCAGTGGAGAGCTTTTAGTATTTACTGGTTTCATGTTAATTTGAGGAGTCAAAGTTTTATCTAGTATCATTATTCCTTCCGAGTTACTTATATTTCTTCCTTTAACAAAAACATAAAAGGTAATGTTTGTGAGGTAGTTAACTCCGCGTGCAACAATATTCTTTTAAACATTTATCTTAATTCTGTTTATAATAGGATTTTTTTCAAGAGTATTTGTTTATTATTTCGCTAGGAATTCTAAGTAGAATTATTTAACCAGATCATTCAGCTTTATAAACACTAATAGACTTACTTTTTATACACAAAGTGTCCCAAATATTTCAAATAGAAACCTAAAATATTCCAACTGTCATTCTCATGAAGTGATTGTAACGGGGAGCAATCTGCAGGCTACAGATGAGACATGGAGGCTGGGAGGTTCCCAGTTGCAGGGGCTCTCGGAGGTGGGACTGATGGAGGACTTCAAATGGGTTCCATTCAGCAGTCATTGAGTCCTTTCCTAGCAAGCTGTTCTTTCTAGATTTCCTGGAGGTCCTGGAGGTCTTTTAGCTGCATCATGCCCATTGATATTGACATTGTTGCCTTTTGTCAATTTTCACAGGGAAACTGGGAGATATGCTGAAAGGTAAGGTGACAGCCACACATCTCTTTTGCTGACTGGCTGCATGAGGGATGTAGCGGAAGGAAAGTCATGTGTAGTTTACAGAAGATAGAATACGTTCCATATGTTCACCATGCAGGCAGTCTTTGTGTCACCGTTAGGGCTTTCCCAGTGCCTATATTTAATTTCCACACCAAGTATGGGCTTTTCTAAAATGCTTACCACATTTTACTGTGTGCATAGTTCAGAATATTTTCCTTTATGAATCACATATTGAGAAAAATAGTGCTCTACCCACATGAACTGTGAATTTATTTACAGGGGACGATTTTCTTTGTTCTTCTTCCTCCTCCTCCTCTTCTTCTTCATCTTCTTCTTCCTCTTCCTCTTCTTCTTCCTCCTCCTCCTCTTCCTCTTTCTCTTCTTTTTCTTCTTCCTCTCTTTTTTTCTTCTTTCTTCTCCGTCTCCTCCTACTCTTCCTCCCCTTCCTCCTCTTCCTTCTTTCTCTTCCTTTTCTCTAACAGACTCAATTCCAGCTTTGGCTTAAGCCAGTAATAATGATGAAAGAGTAGACTGACTTTACCACTGCCTTCCCTCAGTTACTAGCCTCCCAGCTCTAAATCTCCCCTTTGGTCTGGGACTGCCCCTGAACTACTTGGGGAGGGGGCTTCTGTGTTGTGCAATCTCTCAGTGGCCTAATTTCAAAGACCCAAGAAAGTAAGATTGCCCAGATCTTCTTTGGCCAGGCTTATCAGCTTGGAAATTGACTGCATATGAATCAAGTGCCCGGTGCACACCCTGATCCAATGAGCTCTGGCTAATGGGCGGTTTTGTCCAAGAAGTGAGGTTAAAGGCATAGCTGATTACCTCCGGTGGGGACAGGTGGTAGACAAACAGGAGTTCCTGGCCTTTCTGCATGTTTTAACCTTACAATTTGATGTCTTTCTCTCTCTCCCCCATTCTATTACTGTCCTGGTGTCTTTCATATCCTAGAGGTGTGAAAGTAAGGTAATTAAGTAGTAACGCATTACTTTCTTTATACAGAAAGGAACTATATTTATTGATAATGTAATATAGTCCAGGAATTTGCATCTCCCTTAACACTCACTTGAAGCCACCGAAGAAGGTATTATTCATCTTCATTTTACATTTGATTAAGCAGGCACAGAAACAGCAGGTTACTTTGATTACAATCGAGCAGCTACAGTGTAATTTGAGTTCAGGTCTCTCTATTACTGCCATTCCTGCTTTTTCTGTGGCATTCCTGTACGTTGTAAGCAGAAACTCTATCTACTTGAGAAACCAAGAAGGATTTCCTTTTTTGTTCTATTTAATTTTCTTTGCAAATATTATTTATAACTAGAGAGTTACTGGAGAGAATATACCGCTTCTTCCATTCCAGTTCCCTAAAGAGGGGAAAAAAAGTTGGATTAACAGGGGAAAATGGTATGACAAAATCACTGCAAAATCTTTGTCTATTAACAATTTCCTAACGGTTTCATCAATACACTGGTGAAAAAAGAAGGTGACCTTCTTTTAAAATTATCTTCTATAATAATAATGATAAAATTCTTAGTGGAAAAAATTCTTGCTCACATAACGGATTTGTTGGTGTTATTTTTCTCAGTTAAAATGCATAAGAATATGAATCAGTTATCAACATTAACATAACTTTTTTCCTGAAATCCAAGTGACTTAAAGTTATGTTAAATTGTCCATTTTTATCCCAGTGTGATTTCTCCTATTTTTCAAATCACTATTGAAAAGAAAAAAAAAGTGTAATCAAGATCCTCTCATCAGTCTCATTGATATCACTGTTTGTCATGATCCTATGACTTAAAGTTGGCAAAGACTTTTTTAACTATTTTTTTGTTTGCATTTAATACTATATTATTCAAAGCCCTTTCTGCTTTCACTTTCCATATCTTTCAGTACAAACATCTCTTTTATTTCTGTAACTACCTTAAGGGAATTTGGCAAGAAAATGTAGAGAAAGAATAAAAGATATATGAATCATTTCCTACCCTACAATTAACACATGAAGAGAGAACTTAGTGAAAACAATAATTCCTCAGGCATAAGTGGTTTTGTTTTTAAGCCAAAATAGTTTCCCTCTGAGTTCATCAGCTGCCATTTTGTAAATGAACCTTTTGTTTTCAAGAATCAACTTTAAGTGTTTTAGCAAATTAGAATTCATACTGCTCTTATCATTTAATTTAAGGGTATACCTGAACTTCATCTACAGGACTTTTAAAGAACCACCTCCATTGGCAAAAGCCCCAGAAAATCACTCTAAAACTACATGTCTAGGAAAAGCAATCTTCTAATGTTCGATCTATGCATAAAGTATATATTTATATATGTATTTTGTTACCAATATTTTATGGTCATGTCAAAAATAAGTTCTAAGTTCCACTATGTCAGTGATTTTCAAATTATAGGTGGATCATTATTTAATTGGTTAGCTTATCAATTTAGTTGGCAGTGGTGAGCATTGAGAAGGCAATGTCAGAGTGCATTGTATATAATACGGGTGAGCTTTATAGGTTGGTAGCAATAAGCATCGATTTGATAAATATTAACGTGCATTGCTCAAAGTAAAACTGAGCTCTTTATCATGAAAATTTTTTCAATTATATATACATGTGTCTGTTTATACATGGATGTGTGTGTGTGTGTGTGTGTATTAGATTACTGTGTAAAATGTATTTCACTGTGGATCACTGTAGAAATGTTTTGAAGGTCACAGAAATAAATCAACATGCATTTTCAATATAAGTAGTTTTTTTCTTTGTTGCTTCAGAGACTGGGGTACTAAATGAAGAATCTACTTTTTGTATGGCCAAATATAAAAAAACAGGTTAGAGATTGGCAATCTTAGATTTCTTGTACATGCTCAGATTTTTAACAACTGTGTTTTTAAGTGGTTGGTAAAAAAAATGTTTCTTTGTTAACTTTGTGTTACTGAAACATTTTCTCTGCAACATATTTAATATGCTTCAGGAAAAAAAGTGCAACAATTTATAGAAAACCAAGGACACAAATAAATCAAAATTGAACTACAGTGGCCCTGGTAGGTATGGTAGATGTCTATGTGCATGTGTGTGTGTGTGTGTGTGTGTGTGTGTGTGTGCATGAGCAAGTGTGTATACATATGTATATATGTCTGTATATATTGTATGTATACACAGAGTTGTGTGTGTATGCACACATATACACACATGCATACATATACAAATGTGTGTATACATACAATATATGTATATACATACACACATACATATATACATAATAAACATATACACAGGTGTGCACATACATATATAAATGCGTGTGTATGTACATACATATACACACATGTGTACCTATCTGTGTATACATGTAATATATACATATATACACACAACACACACATAATATACACATGTATATACATATATAAATGTATGTATATGTACACACACATACACACATATACAAATATGTGTGTACATATAATATACATATATACAGGCATATATACATATAATAGACACATACATGCATACATACATACATACATATATATGCATACAATATATATACATAAGAACATATATACATACGTTAAAGAACCACCTCCATTGGCAAAAGCCCCAGGAAATATACACATACATATATACATACATTTATACAATGTATAAATATATACATACATACATATACACATGCACACATACTGTCAAAGAAAAATTTCTCTGGACAATGTTAAATAGAAGAGGAAGTGTTTATTTGAAACTACTGCAACAGAGGTTAAGACTTTTGCAGTAAGGAGAGAGTTTGAACTCAACCTCTTTGAAGTAAAAGGCATGAAATTTGTAGGCGCTGGAATGAGCTAGTGGAAAAGTAGAGGAGAATGTTAAGAAAGAGACTGGTCAACATGATTAGGCCATTCATGTTTGCTAATTGTCACATATCAAAATTAGTCTCCTAACATTCCACAGAAAGTAGGAGCCAGGAGGAGACAGGGGCTTTATCTTTCCTGATGACTCTGATGCCCAGGTCCTTAAGACAGATATTTTTGGATTATAAACTAGCAAGAGGCTGAAAGAAGACTTATATCTGAAAGACAGAGAAAGAATTCACAATTACAAGTTTTTAAAAGTAAATGCTCTAAAAAAAAGGGAAACTAGGGGCTTATAGTCAGGAAAAAACCTTTCTAAACTTCAGTTAAGCTGAGAGGAACATCAGGCTTTCTTGGCCAACACACACACACACACACACACACACACACACACACACGATATGAGATAAAATCTTTCAACAGGCAAGAATTTATGTTCCCATATGTGGGAATATATTCCCACATTTGGGAATAGAAATGTTGAAGTTACATCAAGATAAGAAGTAATTTATTAACAGTAATGTATTTTTAAGAATTTCAGGCAATATTTGAAGGAAGAATAACCTTACACTGTTAGTCTCCATAAATATTACATACAATGGTTTAAATGTTAAAACTTTTGCATAAGAAGAATGGTATTCATATTTTCATTACAGCTTGTAAAGAACCTAAATGTTGCTTTTTTGAAAAAGTGTAAGGGCCATCAAAATTAAGTTTTCCCAAAAGAGCTCAGGGATTATCATAGTGAATATATAAACAGCTGGAAAGAACACTGATAAATGGTAGTTAGCAAGATTTCAATGAGAGATATAAAACATTAAGTTAAGAAAAAAAATCAAGGCTAAAGAGGAAATATTAGTAGGCATTGTGAAGTTATGGGAGAAAATAACAACTTTCTAGAGATCAGTTATTGGTAACTGTCATTTGTGATCCTAACTTTGAATACTTTTTTTTACTATAAGGCAGAAACATCTCTCTTTTCCTATAGAACAAATTGTAAAAAATATAAAAGAGAATGTGGGCAGAGGATAAAGATGAGAAAAATCAAGATGTGACTAGTAGAGAGATGACACATATGGCAAAGATGCTTCTCTAATTCTTGTAAGGGAAGTATTAGTAATTGTTATCAAATGCCACTGTATATAATTTATAGCCTGTCCCATGCAATAAAATTTGTAGTATAGAATATAGTGCTATTTTTATGATATTCATTAACTCATTCTCAATAGATATTTTATATTTTCCATCAAACCCTGTGGTTAAAAATTCCCTTCCAATATAAGAATTCCCAACTGACAACTCCAGTCAACATTCTGGCTTTCAGCATAAGCAATACTGATTAGGAAGCATTTAAAAATATATTTTTTCTTTGTTTAAGGATGCTATTCAATATGCAACTATACAAAGATGTATAAGTCACTCTACTATGAGAATCACCGTAATTATTCTGATTTTTAAAGCGTATTAATGAGATATTTTGTATCTCTTTTTCATGCCAAATCATTGAAATAAAGAGAAAAAGTCTAAAAATAATAAACTGAGATTCACTTACTTATGGGAAAATATCAAGAGATAAGTCATGCAAGTTTTGGAGTCTCAGACAGAAAGGAGAAATGGAAGGAAAGAAAAGGAATTTGAAAATACAGTGAGTGAAAAAAATGTAAAAAAAAATTGAAATGAATTTTATTTCTCAGAGAAGTTTTCTGTCCACAGCAAAACTGAGTGAAAAGAACAGAGGGTTCCTATTTACTCACTGTCCCCACAACCTCCCTCACTAGTAATATCCCACAGCAGAATGGTACATTTGTTACAAACATCATCATCACCCAAAGTCATAGTTTACATTAGGGTTCACTCTTGGTGTTATACATTCTATGGGTTTTGACAAATCTATAATGACATGTAACCACCATTATAGTATCACACGGAATAATTTCACTCCCCTAAAATCCTGTGTGTGCTGCTGATTGATCCATTCCTCTGATAACTGCTAATCTTTTTGCTGTTTCCATAGTTTTGCCTTTTCCAGAATGTCAAAAAGTTGAAATCATATAGTATGTAGCCCCTTTAGATTAGTTTCTTTTTCTTAGTAATACATGTCTAAGATTCTCCATGTTTTTTCATGGATTGTAGCTTATTTCTCATTAGTAATGAAAAATATTCCAGGGTCTGGATGTATCACAGTTTATTTTATCAACTCACCTACTGAAGGGCATCTTGGTTGTTTCCAGTTTTTGGCAATTATCATAAAACTGCTCTAAATATCAATGTGTAGGTTTCTGTGTGTCCTTTTCAATTCATTAGGGTAAATATCCAGGAGCATGATTGGGGGGGTGATTTTCAGGTAAAACCAAATTTAGTTTTGTAATAAACTGTCAAACTGTCTTCCAAAGTGGCTGCACCATTTTTTGTTACTACCAGAAATGAATTAGAGTTCCTATTGCTTCACATTCTCATCAGCATTTGTTGTTGTCAGTTCTGGATTTTGGCCCTTCTAATAGGTGTTTGGTAATATCTAATTGGTTTAATTTGCAATTCCCTAATGACATATAATGTTGAACATCTTTTCATATGCTAACTTGCCATCTGTGTATCTTCTTTGGTGAGGAAAAATGTCAAATTTAATAAAAACTATTAAAGCAATAAACAAACCTCAAGGAATTTCAGGAAACACATACCACCACCAGCATGTCATAATCAAATTGTTGAAAACAGCAACAAGGAGAATCTTAAAGAGCAGCCAGAGAAAAATGATGCATTATGTAACCAAAATAAAGATGTGAATTATGGCAGACTTGTCAGAAGCGATGTAAGCCAAAAGGATAGAAAATGGCACCTTTAGAGCACTGAAAAGAAACTCTTAACCTTGAATTCCACATCCTGATTCTGTCTGTGAAATAATAACTGCTACAAGACTTCTGCCCTTCTTTAACAACTAGAAAACTGAGCAAAATATATTGATCATGTGTTTTCAGAAATTTAACAAGAGGCCTCTAAGGACTGTGATCCCTAGGGAAAGTGAAGCAGAATTTGCACACAACTCTAAAACATAGCAAGCCCAGCAGCCACGTCAGTATTTTAGGTGTTGTCTAATCCTGTGTACACTTCCCTTCTTCTGGCTGATATGCTTCTACTCATAAAACTTATGACTGTATTTTATATTATTTTCTTTTTCTAAAACCATTATTATGCTCTAGTGGTTTAGACCCTACATCTCATAGGTAACTTTGCCTTTTTGCTTCACTCTTAGCTGCTATCTTTATTAACAAACAATTTACACTTTTACTGTGTGGGATACCATTTATAGGCACCACAGTTTGTTTTATTGTTTTTTTCTTAATCCAATATTTTTAGATTGATTGCATGATGCAATAATGTTATTTTGAATATATGTTGTTACATAAATTATATGGTAAAATTATCTTTGCTTCTTTATTCTTACAGTTCAATGTGGCTGCTATAGCTAAAAAATTATATGTGTTTCATGTCATATTTCTATTGGAAAGCATGCTTTAGAGAAACAACAGAAGAAGTGAATACCTGTATGGAAAAAAATCACCATGACCAGTATCTAAAAATCATCATAAAAATAACTCTAATTAGATCATAGATCTAAGTGTAAATACCTAATCTATAACACATCTAGAAGAAAACAAAGAGAAGCATGTGATTTTGAGACAGGAAAATCATTTCTGAGAACATAAAAAGTTTGAGACATAAAAGAAAATATTGATAATTTAAAATTTATCAAAATTAAAAACTTCCATTCTGTGAAAATCAAAATTAAGAAAATCGACAGGGAAGATACACACTTAGAAAAGTGTTTGCAATATCAATATCTGGCAAAGAATTTGTATACAGAATAAAGAATTTTTGCAGTTTAAAGATAAAAAGACAACCCAATGGGAGAAAATAGCAAAAAATATAAACAAGCATTTTATTTATTATTTATTTTAAAAAAGATTTTATTTATTTGAGAGAGGGAGAGAGCGCACAAACAGGGATGAAGGGCAGACGGAGCAGGAGAATCAGGCTCCCCGCCGAGCAGGGAGTCCAGTGTGGGGCTCAATCCCAGGACCCTGGGATCATGACCTGATCCGAAGACAGATGCTTAACAGACTGAGCCACCTAGGTGCCCCATAAATAGGCATTTAAAAATAGAGAAGATATATAAATAGCTAATAAGCATATGTGAAATTACTTTAAATAAGCATTCTTCAAAGATCTACAAATTACGATTATAATGAGATACCACTACATAGCACTCTAAAGTGCTCAACATCGGTGGGCATCAGGGAAATCCAAATCAAAACCTCAATGAGACACCACCTCACACCAGTCAGAATGGCTAAAATTAACAAGTCAGGAAACCACAGATGTTGGTGGGGTTGTGGAGAAAGGGGAACCCTCCTACACTGTTGGTGGGAATGCAAGCTGGTGCAGTTACTCTGGAAAACAGTATGGAGGTTCCTCAAAAAGTTGAAAATAAAGCTACCCTATGACCCAGCAATTGCACTACTGGGTATTTACTCCAAAGATACAAAGGTAGGGATCCGAAGGGGTACGTGCACCCCGATGTTTATAGCAGCAATGTCCACAATAGCAAAACTGTGGAAGATGTCCATTGACAGATGAATGGATAAAGAAGATGTGGTGTACACACACACACACACACACACACACACACACACACACACACACACACAGGAATATTATGCAGCCATCAAAAGGAATGAAATCTTGCCCTTTGCAACGACGTGGATGGAACTAGAGGGTATTATGCTGAGCGAAATAAGTCAATCAGAGAAAGACATGTATCATATGACCTCACTGATATGAGGAATTCTTAATCTCAAGAAACAAACTGAGGGTTGTTGGAGTGGTGGGGGGTGGGAGGGATGGGGTGGCTGCATGATAGACATTGGGGAGGGTATGTGCTGGTGAGCGCTGTGAATTGTGTAAGACTTGAATCACAGACTTGTACCTCTGAAACAAAGAATACATTATATGTTAAAAAAGAAAAAGAAGATAGCAGGAAGGGAAAAATGAAGGGGGGCGGAAATCGGAGGGGGAGACGAACCATGAGAGACTATGGACTCTGAGAAACAAACTGAGGGTTCTAGAGGGGAGGGGCTGGGGGGATGGGTTAGCCTGGTGATGGGTATTAAAGAGGGCACGTTCTGCACGGAGCACTGGGTTTTATACGCAAACAATGAATCATGGAACACTATATCAAAAACTAATGATGTAATGTATGGTGATTAACATAACATAATAAAAAAATGTCTAAAATTTAAAAGACTGATAATGCCAAGTCTTGACATGGACCTAGAGAAACATGAATTCTTATACATTGCTGTTGGGTTTTGGAGAATGCAAAATCACTTTACAAAACAGTTTGATAGTTCCTTATAAAGTTAAATATATATTTATACATAATCCAGCAATTAAATGCTTAGGTATTTACCCAAGAGAAGTGAAAACTTATGCCACACTAATTTGTACACAAAGTTTTGTAACACGTTATTTATAATAGTTAAAATTGTATACAATCCAAATGCCCAACAATATTTAAATGGGTGAACAAGTGTGTGGTATATCCGTACAATGAAATATCACACAAAAGTAAAAGGATTGAAAATTACGATGAATGCAACAAGAGCAAATCTCAGAAACATTATGATGAGTAAAAGAATCCAGACACAAAAGAATATGTACTTTGTTTCTGTTTATATGAATTTCTAGAAAATGTAAAATAATCTACAGTGACAGCATATCAGTGATTCCCTATACCATGTATGGAGTGGAGAGTGACTGCAAAGAGGAAAGAGAAAACTTTTTTGGGTGTTAGGAAAATTGTCTATCTTGATGGTAATAAAAGTTACACAGATGTTCACATTTCTGAAAATTCATTAGTGTGCACATTTAAGTTGGTATAATTTTGTATGTGTTATACTACAATGCATTCCTTTTAATAAAAAAAATGTGAACAGGTGGGTAAGGAGCAAGTAGTATGAAAGCCAACTTTAGCTTTGTGAAAGCTGTAAAAAAAAAATATAGGGCGCTTGGGTGGCTCAGTTGGTTAAGAGACTGCCTTCGGCTCAGGTCATGATCCTGGAGTCCCGGGATCGAGTCCCACATCGGGCTCCCTGCTCAGCGGGGAGTCTGCTTCTCCCTCTGACCCTCCCCCCTCTCATGTTCTCTCTCTCATTCTCTCTCTCAAATAAATAAAAAAAATCTTTAAAATATATATATATATATATATATATATATATCAAGTTGCTCTTAATTGAAAAACCAGGAAAATGCACACAAGTTGCAGCATAGAGATTTTATTTTAATAGTGAGGTTTTTTTTCAACAATTACAACTTCCTAAAATTACAATAAGCTTGCTTTTGAGATGGCAATTTCCTTCTTGGTGAAGACAAGTATCAGCTGATGATCATTTTTCAGATATGTTCAAGAAACCTTAGAGATTAAAGTTTGTCTTAACCAATCTGTAAGATGATTAAATAATACTAGAATCTATGATAGAGTTCTCCCTATGTTTTCTAAAATATCTCTTATTAATATTTCAATTGTAGTCTCCAGTGCTGCATATGTAGGCAACAACTGTAGATCTCTGCACAATCTATTTTTTAAGAAGCATGTAATCTGGAAGAGAAGACAAAAGTGGTGTAGCAAAATACGGTGCACTCCATATAGAGATATAGAGATATCCCCAGAGCTCTTATATGACATAGAAGCAATGTCACAGTCTTAATATGGTAATTTGTTATCTCTTCCTGAAATATTTAAATAGTAATTAGGAACAATTATAATAATTAAGGCATGAATTATTTATAAAGATGCCAGTTATTCCTAAAATATTTGGAGATTATTTTAACATGAAGGTATTTCCTAGAATACCTCCAGTAAACTTCCAAAACATGTCTTTGAAAACCTAAACATGCTTAGCATGGTTGTATAACCCAGGAAAACCTCAAGGAAAAATGTGAATGTTGCAGATTATTCACCATTTAAAATTTTCTAGCCTTTGGCATTCATTTTTCCTTAAGTATAAATAATTGACTATAAACTATGCAAAGACTTGTTTACCTGAATTTCTTTGAGATTCATCAGGTATGTCAATTAAAATAAGCCAGTCTCCTCCATTACCACTACTCACTGTGCATGCTTCTACTTAAGCATTGGTGGAGATAGTAGTATGACTCAATTTTGAATTTAAAATCAAGATAATGGAACTAAACAAGATAGTTATCTCCCTTTCTTCTTATTCTCCCTTAGAGAGTTTTTGAGGCAGATATTTGTAAAATGAAAATATTAAGCCAAATTTAACAGTAAATTTTAAACAGTGAACATCTGTGTAACTTTTATTACCATCAAGATAGACAATTTTCCTAACACCCAAAAAGTTTTCTCTTTCCCCTTTGCATCATTAGAGAAAGCAATCCCAGATTCCATTTATCCTGAAGTGTAAATTGCATATGAAAAGCAGCTCAAATTTAAGTCATGTCAGAGCAACTGTCTTTCTGAGTTTTAGCTTGGAACTCATATTTGAAATCATCGTTTCTCATTCAATGCCATCTTGATATTGATAGCAGGGTAAACAGTTCAGCAGGGACCTGGATATACAGCGGCACTCTTGCTCCAGAGGACATCTTTGATTGTTCGCATTTTCTTCCAGTCCCATCACAGTGTTAAAGTCCCTGATATCATACAGCACATTTTTAATACTAATTATATCCTCTAATTTTGGCAGAAATCCACTCCACTTTCGCGCAATACATTAACAAACAGAAATTTAATTGCATTTATTGTTACCGTTTATCAACAGCAGGCATTACCTTTTTGAAGCTCAGATCCTTAATATTGCTGTCCTCTGCAAGAAGATTCACTCCTTTAACTCCCTTGTTCCTTAGCCTACCTATGTCATATACATCAGTTCAGAAGACATTTCACCAGGGATGCCTTTTCTCATCTTTCTAGATAAGAACAAGACTCCCTGATTCATGGATCATAGTACCCTGCCAATATTTACTAATATTAGTAAGTATTCATTAGACTATAGGCTCCAGAAAATATGGACAATACTTGTTTTTCTCAACCTTGTATTACCAGCATCTAATGCAATGCCTGGAGCATAGTAGAAGCTCTATACATATTTAATGATTAATAAATAAATAAATGAATAAATGTGTTAATAACTAGATAAATGGATAGATAGTATTTGTAATGCATGATATGCTTACTCAGTTATTTCATTAATATTCCCTCATTTATATATACTTTTATACCCTTCTCATTTATATATTGGAATCACATTTAATTTAATCAGTAGGGATATAGGATTTAACTTGAGTAAACTGTGA
Source organism: Zalophus californianus (assembly GCF_009762305.2). NCBI lineage: Eukaryota > Metazoa > Chordata > Mammalia > Carnivora > Otariidae > Zalophus > Zalophus californianus. The sequence continues at coordinate 136,240,581 of NC_045598.1, read as the reverse complement.
TAATATGTATCAAAAACATTTATAAATGAGTAAGCACTTTGCCAAGACAAGAGAGAAAAGATTAAAAGCCATTGTTATGTTCTTCACTCAAGTATTATTTTTTATATACTGTATTACACATACACATTCTCACTAGCATGTTATCATTTACATTATTATAATTTCCACTTCCTTCCCAATTTATTTGAAGTCTTTATCTGACCTGTGGTCTTATTGAATTGCCTTGTTTTAAACCACTTTTCCAGTTTGTCAAGGTCATAGTATGGTCATGATGAATTTTGATCTTGAAATTCAAAGTGTTAATCAGTCTTTACAACTACAGAGAACTCTAAATGACTAAGTTCACAGACTTTTCCATCATCTAAGTCATTGATGAAAATATTAAATAGCCTCTGGCCCAAGATTAACCTCTATGTAATAAAACTTCTCTTTACCTTCGTTGGCAAAGAACTATCAATGAGTTTGATTGTTCTACTTTGTTTTCAATAAATAGGTTTATGGTGCTGATCCATTTTTATCAATTTGTGAATAAGTCAATAATTAGTATTTTTATAATAGTAGTATTGAAGACTCATTTCAAATTTTGGATGAAGAAAGGCTAACATTAATGAAAACTACTAGCCAAAGTAGATTAATAATAGTAAGAACAGTTAAAGTAAATCTTAAATTTGCTCCTGTGTTTATTTCCTTTTCTGAATATGACAGCTTCAAGCATGATGTCCTTCTCTGGCTGCTGTGCCATGAAAAAGTCTTTTGATTATGAGAGGTGATCATCTTTGATGGATAATGACATAAATATGCCGTGCATTCTCAATCCCAAATTCATCTCTTGGACAATGAAATGATTTCACTTGTTGCTTGATGATGAGGACTTCTTCCTCTGAATAAACAAGACCTTATTTTGTCTCTTTATGCGGTCATCTGTCCACAGTTCTGCCTCTCTCCAGCACACTGTGACTCCTTAGAGACAAATGAATATTCATTCATCCTTGATCCTCAGTGCTTAGCACACAGAGTAATTGTGTATGCTATGCCACGAGTGACTGTACACTACTATGCCATGAAGTAGGACAATCTGGAGTTGTGAGGCATCAGCAGAGCGGAAATACAAGGGCCCCTCTGAATCTTAAGAACAACATACTTAAGATGGATTGGGTGAGTAATCCGAGGCGCTGACTAGTTGGCAGCTAGCCTGTCTTCAATTTTAAAATTCTATATTATAAGCATCTCTGTATGCACTTTGAAATAGATAGACAGGAAATCTTTTTCTTGTTTTTAATTTTCTTTTTTTAGCTGTTGAAGAGGCCGTGTGGGTCTCCATTCTCCTGACCTTTGTTGTTCCCTAAGGATATTTCTCTAAGATCTAAACACAACTATTTTCAGGAAGCCAAGAGACTCCAAAGAAAAATGATAAATAATAGAAATTGTTTTCATTTTTGAATGCTTGGAAAAATACACAAAAATATGTTTACTTAAATTTTTCAATCAAACGTTGATTTCATGGGATTTTACTTGTCTTACCAAAGGAAAAAAATCATAAATAATCAATATGATAAGATACATATGTACGTATATAAAATTATCATTCATTTAAAATTTTTTTTCTAATTAGAGTTTTTTTATTTTTTTATTATTTTGTTAATCACCATATATTACATCATTTGTTTTGGTGTAGTGTTCCATGATTCATTGTTTGTTCATAACACCCAGTGCTCCACGCAGAATGTGCCCTCTTTAATACCCATCATCAGGCCAACCCATCCCCCTACCCTCCTCCCCTCTAGAACCCTCAGTTTGAAAATTTGGAAATAATGTATATTCCAATAACTGATTTGGAAATTGTCAGTTTTAAGAACTAAACTCATGCCTTTCTACAAGCTTTTATAGCCCATATTAATACATTCTCTGAACATTATTTCACCTCAACTAGTAGAGATGCTTTCCAACGAACAACAGATGACTTGTTTAAATATTTACAATGAATTCTAGTTAAAATAGGCTAAAAAATAGTGCAAGAATGAGTGCTACAACTTACTATACGTTATTTGTACCTGAGCAAAACATGTTCTAACATAGTTTGAATTTTATTTGCTTTTCTTTCTATAATGACTAACCTTTTCTTTTACCACAAAATTCAGAGTTTGATTTTCAATCTTCAAATTTGCTTCTTTTTTTATATTTTATTTATTTATTTGAGGGAGAGAATGAGAGAAAGAGAGAGAGAGAGAGCGCACATGAGAGGGGGGAGGGTCAGAGGGAGAAGCAGACTCCCCTCTTGAGCGGGGAGCCCAATGCGGGACTCGATCCTGGGACTCCAGGATCATGACCTGAGCTGAAGGCAGTCGCTTAACCAACTGAGCCACCCAGGCACCCTTCAAATTTGCTTCTAATTAAATTTCTACTCTTATTTTTCTTCTATTCTGAAAACTAAATTTTTGTGTAAAAATTGTTTCTACAAATATTGAATGTCTTCATATTAGGAATAATTTTAATACAATTACTTTGTGCTTTTGAAATGTGCCATTATCTTTTTTTTTTAAGATTTTATTTATTTATTCATGAGAGACAGAGGGGGAGAGAGAGAGAGAGAGAGAAGCAGAGGGAGAAGCAGGCTCCCAAGGAGCAGGGAGCCCGATGTGGGACTCGATCCCAGGACCCTGGGTTCATGACCTGAGCCGAAGGCAGACGCTTAACCATCTGAGCCACCCAGGCGCCCTGAAATGTGCCATTATCTTTAGGAAGGCTAAACAGAAATCGCATTTTCAGTGGAAAGTTATAAAATATATTATCCTTTGGGATAAGTTTAAAAAGATTATTCTAATGATTCAAACAAATATATTTCAAGAATATTGATAGGAATTTTCTAACTAATTTGTGTTATAACCATCAATTAAAGACATAAGATGAATGCCTGTTATTTTAAAACATAATTAAGCAAAAGAGAAGCTGTGCACAACTATCTAGAATGCTCTGAAAAAATAATTGGCTCATTAACTAAACTATAACAGCCCTTTCTCATTTCTAGATTCTAACTGAAGAATGAATGGAAATAGTAAGGTGAGCTCATTGTACGATATACATAACCGTGAGACAATTATAATATCTGCACAAATGCCCATATTGTTTGAGATCTTTACTAACATGATTGTGGGGTACAGTGAATGATGCTGTGAGAGATTCACACCTCTGAATGTTGTGTGTGTGTGTGTGCACATATGCACATAGGTATACACACGAGATAAAGTAATATAGATGAATTCCAAGACTTCTTTTTTCTCCTCTCCACTCCCATTTCACTCCTAATTTGTTATGAATACTTCCAGTCCATGTTGTAATATTTTACTATATTCAAATGAATCCATGAGCAATATATGATTGCTTTGAGTTTTTGAAAATTTTATACATGTCATCATGCCAAATTGTAATTCTGAAAAGCATCTATCAAAGACACATAATTAATTCTTTGATTGAAGTATGGTATTGCATCTTTAAAATGGTTTACACGTATCTTCTGTAAGCAGCGTATAAACTGGAAGTTTTAAATCCATTTTTATTGCTTCTGTAATCAAATGTATTGTGATTACTGATAATATGTTGACTTATTTCTCCTTTATTTTTTCCATGTTTCATCTTTTCCTATGTTATCTTTGTTTAGTCAGATTTTTTTATTCTCTTTTTATGGTCTACCTTTTTATGAATTATATATGCAGTATTCATTTTTGATGGTTTCTAAAAATTTCAGATGCATTCTCAACTTTATATAGGCTAAAACTAATCATTATCTCAGCTTCTTCTTAAACAGTTCATGGGCCCCCCTAAATTTTACTTCTGGTTTTCAATCTTTCAGTATATTATCTAGTGTTTTAGTCCTTTGTACCTAGCCTCTTTTTACTATTATTTTTTACACTCAATAACTATTTAAATTTATCTTCAAATTACTAATTTCTTTACTTGTCACTATTCAATATACCCTATTTCTTCTGTTTGTGTTTATTTTCTTTCTTGCTGAAGAACATTCATGTACAATGGTCTCCAATCTTGGCTAAAACACATGAAAATCATGTGAGAAGTCTTTTTTTTTTTTTTAAAGATTTTATTTATTTATTTGAGAGAGAGAGAATGAGAGATAGAGAGCACGAGAGGGAAGAGGGTCAGAGAGAGAAACAGACTCCCTGCCGAGGAGGGAGCCCGATGTGGGACTCGATTCCGGGACTCCAGGATCATGACCTGAGCCGAAGGCAGTCGCTTAACCAACAGAGCCACCCAGGCGCCCCATGTGAGAAGTGTTTAAAACTCAGTGTTCAGGCACCTCCCTGGATCAATTAAGTGAACAAATCTTGAGATACTCATTCAGGTATCAGAATATTTTTTATTGCTCCCCAGATGATTCCAAAAGCTGCCATCATTGCTTGAGTCCTCTTTTTTGGTTTGTGTGTGGTAATTCTCCTTTGTCTCTTGATGAATGAAAATACCTTTACTTCCTTCCTGTTCTTGAGTGATTTTGTTTAACTAGGTATACAATTTTAATTTGGATAATTATAGGTCCTCAGGACTTTGGAGATATTCTATTATCTTTCAACATCTATTTCTTTTTTGCGAAGACAACAAATATTTAAACCTAGCCCTCAGAAACAAGTATTATTTCCAGTCCCCTCTTGAATTTTTTGGCTTTATCTCCTACTCATTACTCTAATGTTGAGTATTTTTTTCCCCTTAGATCCCAACACAGGGGATTTCTGCTCCCACATCATTTTTTGTTTGTTTGTTTGTGTTTTATCAGTTGCTACATATAAAAGGAGCACATAAAAACAAACACACATGTGACTGTGTTTAGTTTGGCAGGAAAGATTTCCAATATCAATGTAACCTATCTGATTGATTGAGAGCATCTCTCTTTCTTTTCTCTTATACAATTAACTTGAATATTATAAGTTTTACATTCAATATACTCTTTACCTTTCTTGAAATATGTATGCTTGATGAGAATGTAACTTGATTTGTTGCTAGGACTACTTTTCCTGTTTGCAACTTCATGCAGAGTTCTAGCTTGTCACATCAGCATAGATAATCTTATACATTATCTTTAATTAGCATCATCTCTCCCTTTCTAAAATTTACTTCTAAGTTTTTACCTCTAGCAGAAGGACTGTCCTGAAACACTTTTACACCTTAATGGATCCAGTTGTGTGGACTTAAAATAATAGATTTCTGCATTACAGAGGCATTTGTCCTTACGGAGACTGATTTATATTCTTTGCACATATTTTCATGTTATATACCCAGTGTAACATGAAAGGAATTAATTTATTGAATGTTACATTTAACAAAGAATCCAGCAGAATTGTATCATTTAGAGGTCCCCCCCATTATTTCTATAAATAACAACAACAATAATAGGAACATACAAGATAATTTCTACCTATAGTGGTTTTTTTTTTTTTTTTTAATGCAGTAGAAGGTCCTTCACACTCTATTTGTCAGTATGGCTTTAAGGTTTTCATTTTGTTGGCTAGAAGACAGATAAAGGGGATTATGAACAGAACTGAGCCTGGTTTCTGCTAATCTCCAACTTGAATTCTTTCAAGGGTTGCAAAATATGATTCAAGTATTTCACAAGCCTTTATAACCTGAGCCAGACTTTGTCATCTGTCTGGTATATGTGCCATCATGGGTGGATTTGGAACTGACATTTTATATCTCTGATCTCAACTGTATAAATATTTGTTTAGAGTGACTATCAACATAGCACACAGGCACTTTCCTCTCTGATGTATAGATGATAGAACGGTTCTTAACTGGGGCCCTATGGATTGGGCAGGCACAAACTATCAGAGGGCAATGAGACAAATTTTCAGTGAACTCACATAGGCAAAATGTAGAGAAGTTGTTTCTATACCAGAAAAATCCTATTTCTTATAATTTGGGTTACATGAAGGTATCTCATGTATACGGCCATTTATCTGAATCTATAAATGGTGAACTGGTTTTCCCAAATACCTTATATGAGGAGTTTTTCTCTCATTTGGAATTAAAGATTCTATCTAAAGATTCTATTTTTCTATTGTCTTCCAAAGTACTATCTTCTAAGAAAACTGTCTTAAACATCAAAAAAAGAAATGTTTCAGGCAATATTGTCCAAATATCTTAATCCTTATGAGGTGAATTAATATTCTCAAAGAAATAGCTCATGCTCATTTCATGGAAATAAGATTAAATTGATGTTATGAATATTATCATCTGCCATAAGTTGTTTGTTAATATATTCAGTATACAATATAAAATCTGTCATTGTAATAAGATGACCCCAAATAGTTTAGCAAATCTTGAAAATGATAAGGATTAAAATCAAGGACATATCAAAGACACAGAAGCTTAGAGAGCTTGGAAGGAATTTAGAGCCATCTATTTCTATCCGGTTTTCCTCAGATGGGGAAATGAAGGCAGGCACCTTAGCATGACTTGGAAATCTCTAAAAATGATACGATTTCTCTTAAAATTAAAGAATAATTTAAAGCTTTAAGAAATGAAGAACTTGGGGCACCTGGGTGGCTCCGTTGTTAAGCGTCTGCCTTTGGCTCAGGTTGTGGTCCCAGGGTCCTGGGATCGAGCCCCACATCCGGCTCCCTGCTCTGCAGGAAGCCTGCTTCTCCCTCTCCCACTCCCCCTGCTTGTGTTCCCTCTCTCGTTGTGTCTCTCTCTGTCAAATAAATTTAAAAAAAAATGAAGAACTGATCACTTAAATTCTATCACTTATTCAGCATTTTTTTGAAAATCTACCTTTTGCAATCATTCTACATATACCAGCCTGCAGAGGTGAATAACACTGTCCCTAGTTTCAAATAACTACAAGCAAGAATCCCCAATATTAGTCTATGCTGAGGAAATTAAAGATGGTGCTGAGAAATTCAGTTACAATGTTAAATTTATTAAGTGAAACAAAATATCTTTTCCTATTAGAATGCTCTGATGATAGTGATTGTATCTTGTAGTTTTCATGGAGCAAAATAAAAAGTTAATAATGTGACATAAATTTGGTCTCTCAAATTTATTGTCATTTCCATTGTTGTTACTGATAGAAATTTCTGTCAACTATTAGAAAAAAAGGTGGAAATCAAGATCTAATAAAAAAAGGACAAGATAATGGATAATTAGAGAATATTTACAATCAGTAAATTAGAAATATGCTCACATGCTAAGGAAACCACAGTGGTGGATGTTTTGCTTATCATAAAGCTTTAATAATGAGTAGGAGTCATCTAGGTGACTCAGGTGTGGGAAGATATGCTAAAAACCAGCGTTGATTCTGCTAGCAAAATCTGGAACTGTTTCTTTGGTATCAAATTTCACTTAGGACTGTGCTTCTAGTTTGGGTACATGGGTGGTTCAATCGGTTAAGCGTCTGCCTTCACCTCAGGTCATGATCCCAGAGTCCTGGGATCAAGCCCCACGGTGGCCTCGCGGCTCTCTGCTCATTGGGGAGTCTGTTTCTCCCTTTCCCTCTGCCTGTCTCTCCACCTACTTGTGCTCTCTCTGTCAATAAATAAATAAAATATTAAAAAAAAGGACTGTGCTTCTAGCCAAAATGGAGTAATAGGAACTGGATTTACTCTGTTAGCTTAAACAATAAAACAAACCCCAAATATATTAAATAATTATTTTTAGACACTGAACAACAAGCAGCACAGGGCAAGGGATTATATAAGCTATTAATTATAGTGATAATCTCTAAAAACCAGTGGCATAATATTTTGTACAATATACTAAAATGTTCATGTCTGAGCAAGTCTTGGTCATCTGTACAAAATAAAACTCGATTTTTTCACATTTGCTAACAAAATGAGTTTTCATACAGATGAAATATTTAAGTATGTTAAGATACTATAATCACTAGAAGAAAGCATACTTTTATAAATTTTAACTTTATTGCTTAAAATGATACAAATGTATTTTGGTATAATTTAATACATGCAACATCAACTGGAGTATTCAATACCCATGGAATATTCACTGGATCCAGTTTTAGTAATGGGGCCAAATTAGCCCTAGACTAAATTCTGTCTCACTTGCATCCTAATGAAGCTTATAAGCAAACTTCAAAATGATCAAACTATTTCTTAATTACATTCTAGACCAAAATTCAAGAATCTTCAAAATAATACAAAAACACCTAACAACCAATAAAGTAAAATTCACAGTATCTGACATGCAATCTATAATTACCAGGAAAGCAAGAAGGAATATAAACCCATAATAAGGAGAAAATCAGTTATAGAAAGCCTGAAAATGTTGTGGATGGTATAATTAGTAAATAAAGACATTCAAACAGTTATTTAAACTTATTTCCATGGGTTCAAAAAGCTAAAGGAAAGCATCAACATTTTTAAAGAGACATGGAGTATATAAACACAAATTTTACATCTAGAGATGAAAAATATAGTTTCTGAGATGAAAAGTAAACTGAATGGGATTAAAAGAGATGAGACAATGCAGAAGCAAGATTAGCCTCACTGGAAAAGTGAATTTTGCTGTTATAAAATATGGAGTCTGAAATTATGAAAAATTTTCTTTAACATTATCAAAATTAAGCACCTCTCTATGGTATGGATTGTCTTGCATAATGAAAATATCTAAAATTTAAATACTCAAATAAAAATGTATATCAGCAGAATGAAAAGAAAATGTGAAAGTACACTAGTTATGGAATAATATAGTAAAGGAAAATAAAATTATTTTATTTTATATATAAATAAAATAAATTAATAAATAATACAAATTTTATATTATAAATATAGTTGGTCTACACAGAACAAAAATGATATAAGGATTAACATATTTCCTTTTCTGAGAAACAGGAATCAATTTAAAAGGCAAACGAATATAAAGAATGATTAATTTTAACACATTATCAGCCTTTGATTTCTTTTTTTTTTGTCACTGACAACATCCCCTACAGAAAATTATAAGATTTTCAAAATACTTGTTGAAGGGTGAGATGCCAAGATTTTTAATGGCTATGGGAGAAAGTATTAGCAAATCCTTTCTTTGAAACTCAGTTCAGAAAATAAAGCCCTTTGTGCCAAATGAACTCATATTAAATAACTGCCTTTCAGAGCAGCTCAAGAATAATAGGGTGCACCATTCTGGTGCTTTCCTACATATCTGTATCCTATATATTGTGTATATAAGCTATGTATCTATATCTACATCTAAATATATATCTGTATCTCCTAAAATACTACTTTACATATAAGGAAGTCATATTTTCCATATAGCTGTTCCAGTAGTCATTGACAAAATGTTATTATTAATTGTTATTCCATCTATCCAAAAATATGTGAGATGAGAGAAATGTGCTAAAATCTTGAACCGTCTTCTGACTGGATTTGGGTTTATCAGTAATTTTAGAAAACGAAATAACTAATTTATTATAAATTATTTTATTCCTAGTTTATTAGATAGAAATATCAAACTGAATTTGTTAGGGTTGGATGGACTTGTCTTAGAAGATAATATCTGTGGTTCTCACCTTATGCTAAGACATATATCACTTGTGAATAATCAGACAAGTGTGTACATTATTAAAAGAGGTTATTACTTATGGTTTTATAAACAAATTTTATAGAAATAATTTATGATTATTGCATAATCAGTTTGAAATGTCATTGAAATATAAAATTATAAGTACGTATTATTGATGTTTTTCCCCTCAAGGGGAGAAAATGGCATTCTCTCTGTCACTTTCTATATTCTTATAAAGAAAATATGAAAGTGGAGTCCATCTGGTATAGTTCTCTAAGTGGGCTGTTGAAGTGATATGTCTTTAGGTTTTTAAAAGAAGATTCAGGCAAGAAATGCACTGGTTTTCATTAAACTTTTGAAGGGGGTGTAAATTATATATGTTTTATCTAACAATATGATTGCCTGACAACCACCATCAAATGAAGCTCGCAAAAATTAAGGCAACTGGGTGCATGGACAGGTATGCATGAGAACAGACATTGTTCATCCTTTGATTACACCGATTACATTGTCACCACTGCCTTACTACAAAGAAATTGTCTCCTAAAAACAGTGATGAGATCCAGATATTCCAAATGATTTGAATGCTCTCAGCTGTAACACTGCCGAGTACAAGTTTTCTTCTTCCTATAAAATGCTTTCTTCTACCTATATTAGGCTGCCACTTGGTAAAGTTTTACAAAGGGAAAGTAATCTACTAAAATAGCCCACTTGAATAATAGTTTCTAATATAGACCAAAGATAGTATCTAAATCATCACTTTATCTAGCCACTGTGACTTATGTTTTGTGCTTTCTCAATTGTCTTTCTCCCACAGATTCTTATAAAGATGGTTCCCTCAGGTCACTGAGTTTCCTTCTAAAAACACAACTTTTAATAAGATACTCTGTTACCACTCACCACATCCAAATTAGAACTTCTTCTCTCCAATCTTCTCCATTATGTCACTGAGTAGTATATTTTTTATAGTACTTATTTCTTCTTGAAATTATCTTGATCTTCTATGTGTATATTTCTTTGTTCTCTAACTCCCAAAGCAAAAATATAAACTCTGTAAAAGTAGGGATTTTGTCTCTCTCTAGGGTCTAGCACATTGCCACACATGAAAGACACAGTCAAAAATCGTTTGTTCTTTAATAAATTAATGTACTATTGAAACAGGATTGACCTATTGACTCACAATTAATCTGACCCTTTGTCACATACAAATTATTCAACTATAAATATATAGAAAGCCAATAAAATGGCAACTTTTTTACATATAAAAAAGGCTTAATATTTTAGTGTGCTTTTTGATTGAAAATATTTAGAAGTGAAGAAGAAAAGTTATATAAGCACATGAAAATTTTTGCAGCTGTATATTTCTAGATCAATGATTCTCACATTCTGTTTTTTTTCTTCCCCAATGGGGTCCTCAATTTTTCTCAAACTTATTCTAAAAAAATAGAGATTTAAAATATACACTGTTAGAGTTCTGCTTAGGATAAAGGAAGTTTTAAAAATGTTGCTCCCAGACTAAACAGTGGGAAAAAATCCCATAAAATACAAAATAGTAACTCTCCTTGAACCAGAGAGCTGAAACTTCACAGCAACCATGTAATATATATTTCAAAAAGGGGCAAGCACCTGCAAGGAGAAATGAGACACAAGGCTAATCTTACTTTTGAGGAAGCATGGGAGAAAGATGATCCTTGCCAGTTCCAACTGAAGTGGATAAGACAGAGCAGCTATGTTTTTCAATAGCTGCTGAAGACCAGATGTGGATTAGTTTCACACACAAGTGGGTTAGCTGGAGAAGGGGGAAAGAGACAGAAAAAAAAAAAAAGGAGAAAGAGAGAGAGGAAAAGAAAACACATACATTTAAGTTACCAATATCAGGAATAAAAAGGAAGACATCAGTACAGATGTTATGAACATCAAACATGACAAGAAATTATTATGAATAATTATTGAGGCATTGATTTTGACATTTTGAATGAAATGGACAAAATTGTAAAAAAAAGACACAACTTAAGAAAGCTGACAGAAAGTGAAATAGAAAATCTTATAAGCATATATTTACTAAAGTAATTGAATGCACTAATAAAACTTTTCGTAAAATGAAAATTCCAAGCCCAGGTGGCTTTATTTGTGAATTATCCTAAATATTTACAAATGTTTTGCAAACACTTCCAAAGAGTAGAAAAATTAGGGACATATCCAAATTCTTTATATGAAGCCAGGAAATTCTAAAACCTGATGAGAATATAAGAAAAGAAAATTACAGACTCATTAACAATATAAAACCTTAAAAAAAGAAAAACATCGATCATCTACAAAAGGTAAAAAGTAGCATTTGAATACAAAGAAAAAATATACTTGGGGAAGACAACAGAGTAGAAAGCATCAGGAATCTATCTCCCCACCTAGACAATAATTGCAGTGGCAGGATCTAATATAACTATTTTGGAACTCTGGAATCTATGAAGGCTTGCAAATTTCAGGGGAAGATTTGGGCTGTAAATTGCGGTCAATTGGTCAATTTAAGCTCTTTGCTTAGCAACAAGTTACCCATTTCCCACCTCAGGGTCCTGTGACAGGGCTCTTGCATGTGTTGTGAGAGCAACTTGCATGCATCTTGTGGGAGCCAACAATAAAACAAACAACCCAATTAAAAAATGGGCACATGACTTAGATATTTCTTCAAAGGAGATATATGAATGGCCAATAAACACATAAAAAGACACACAACATCACTAATTATTTGGAAATGCAAAGGAAAACATCCTAAAACTTATTAGGATGGCTACTCTAAAACAAACCAAAGCAAAAACAAAACAGAAAATAATAAGTGTTGTCGAGGATATGGAGAAATTGAAATCCTTGTGCACTGTTGGTGGGAATGTTCAGTTTTATGGAACACAGTATGGTAGTTCTTCAAAAAATCAAATATAAAATTATCATACAATCCAGCAGTTACACTCCTAGGTATATGCTCCAAAGAATTGAAAGCAGGTTCTCTATGAGATATTTGTAAAACCATGTTAATGGCAACCTTATTCACAATAGCTAAAATGTGGAAGCAACCCAAGTGTCCGTTGATATTTGAATGGACCAGCAAAATGTGGCATATACATACAATGGAATATTACTCAGCCTTACAAAGGAAGGAAATCCTGACACATGCTACATGGATAAACCTTGAGGACATTATGCTAAGTTAAATCAAACTATGACAAAGGACAAAGACTGTATGGTTTCATTTATATGAGATACCTAAAGTAGTTAAAATCCTAGACAACAATATGATTGTATTAATCATGACTGAACTGTATACTTAAAAATGGTTAAGATGGTAAATTTTGTTATGTGTACTTTAATCACAGTGAAAAAATATTAAATATACAGAAATGTAAATAGGTAAGAATAGTTAAGGCAATCTGGAATAGAAGAAAGCTGGGACTTACACTCCCTGATATCCAGTTTTATTATATGGCTATAATAATTAACAGAGTGTGATACCATTGCAGACACAAATAGAATAGTGGAAAAGAATACTGAGACCAGAAACAGACCTCACACATATATGAACATATTTTATGAAAAAAGTGATTCTACAATGCAGTGGGAAAGAGTGGTTATTTCAATAAAAGAGGCAGTCGTTTTCCATATGGAAAATAATGTATAAAACTCCTTTCTCTACCACACACAGAAATGAATTGCATATAGATTGCATATTTAAATATGAATTTTAAACAATGAAGCATTTAAGTAGACAACTGGAAACATATCTTCATGCCTTCCAAGTAGGCAAAGATTTCTAAAAATGGACATATGTGCTAAATATGAAGAAAAACAATCAATAAATGGATTTACATTAGAATTAACTACTCTTATTCATCAAATGCCCACTTGGAGAGAGGATGAACAGTGGTAGAAGTTATTCCAACAACATGTATCTTGGAAAGGAATATACAGACTACTCCTGCAAATTTGTATGAAAAAGGCACACACACACACACACACACACACACACACACACACACACACAAAAGACAACCAAACAGAAAAATTACCACACTTCAATAAACGAAGTGAGTTTTCAAATGGTCTGTTTTAACATAAAAAAGTTGCTCAACCTATTAATCATTAAAGAAATGCAAATTAAGACTATAATGGATTACCACTGCAAATCATTTAGAAACACTAGACTAAAAAAGAAGGAATGTACGCGTTGTTGAAGATGCAGAACAACTGATATAACTACTTTGGAAAACTGTCAGCTTCTGCTAAAATTGAACATGTACAGAGCCCATGACTCAAAATTTACCCTTCAAGGTGTGTATCCAACAGAATATGTTCAAATGTTCACTAAAAGACATGTATCAAAATGTACATTGAAGCCCAATTCATAGGGCTATATACATTTCTGTTTTTATCTTATTCTTTAATAAATAGACAAAATTCCTTAGTAAAACACCAGAATGTTCTAACTTGCGAATACAACTTGTATGAGCTACTCTGTTCTGGCCTTGTCTTAACCCTTAGAGCATCTCCTGTTGCCTCCCTTTTCTATCTCATCAGTCCATGTTCCTGGAACAATGTGCTCTGGCCCTGTTGAATTTCTTGTGTTTTCCTAAATGCACTAAGCTACAGTATTCACTAAGGTACATTTGTAGGCTCACCTTTTCCTTTTACTCTTTACACCTCTACCCCTCCTCATCTTTTTAAACTATTCTTCAAAATTTGTTATTGTTCTTAATAGCTCAGCTCTCATTGCTCTGAGACTTCCTTCACATTCTTCCATACTGCTCCACCCCAAAAGGAGTGTGTACTCTTCTTAGATATAACTGTCACTTTCTGCACATAAATATGACAATACTGGCCATGACTGGATACCTCACTACTTGTGTTTATTCCCTATCAGATTATAAATCCATTGAGGGATGTTGAGGAAAGGACTTATGGGCACATTCATTTATTTTTGATTCATCGATCCATTGTCCAAAGCTTGTTAGAAAGTAATGGTTATACATGTTTAATACAATACTGTGCTTTGGAAACCAGTTGTCAAATGTTTGTTAAATTTAAGGAGATTATTTTAACTGAGAACATTGGTAATTCTATAAAGTATTAATACAGTATAGATGTCAGTGATTTCATAATGAGAATTATTGAAATCATGTGAAAATCTTGCATCTTCTGTGAATTAGTCAATTCCACTTTGTTTTATTTGTATTTCCACTGGAAGGACTTTACTTTCAGAAATCTCTCTCAAATAAGTATCGAAGTTTAAAGCTTGCACTTACGAGGTTATCCAGCAGGTTACTCTTCAAGATGGTTGCAATTGGTATAAGAAAAAGCAAGGTAACATAATAGCAAATATATCTAGATACATCATTTAGTGCCCACTAAATTTGCCTCCTGACTGCCTTAAATTCCTTTAATAAAATAGAATAATGATTAAGCCTGGGTACTTCCCTCGTACCAGTTGCCACATTAGCCTTCTGTTTTTGTCCTCACCATGTATTTTCAGGACAAATAAAATCTAAATTTTTATTTATAATTAAGTGATTCTTAGTGTTTCATGGGGAAGATCAACCCACTTGGGAACATAGAAACAAGAAAACAGTCTGAAATCTCCTTGTTTTCATTGTCATTATCCAAGAAAAGTTTTTTTTTTAAGAAAATTTGGTTTATCATTGTAGGAAGATTGCCATTGACATGGAGAGTAATTAGTTGCAAATTATCTTCAGCATAGCTCACATCCACACATAACAGAACAGAAAATGGGGGTCTTAGACAAACAATCCAGGTAGAAGATCATTAAGATTCCCACTGTGACATGCTATGTGAAACCATGTTGATTTAAATTAGTCATCTGTATTGTTCCAAATCTTATACTATGGAAGGTACCAACTCATTTCACAAAGCCACAGCTGCTACACATTTATGACTGAAGTAGAATGCTGTACACTCCCATTTATGAATTGCACTGCAAACATTCTAATATGTTTCATTAATAAATGTTATTTGCAGTGTTGTGTAGAATTTTCACTGTATTAAACGTTTTTTTTTCCACAACTGAGTTCTAAGTTATAGCTTCTTAATGTGACTATGCAATGTTCTGGCAGTGTTAAAATAGAAGGAGGAAGAAGATTTTAGATCAAACATGTTTTTCTATTTTTAAACAACAGAAGAAATTATTTTGGTTTTAGGTACCTAAATAGCTGCGTTTAATAATTAGAAAGGAAATATGTAAGGGAAAAGGGAGGCATTGTAGACCAAAGGAACATAATGGTTGAGGCAGAAAACAATATGTGTAGATGATATATATACAGACATAGGGTTTTTTTGTTATTATTCATGGTGTACCAATGAGTTTAGCATAAATTAGTAAGGATGAGCTCAAGAGTTAAGTTCAGAAAGGTAAGCTGTGACTGAAGGAAAGCCTAGTTTAATAAGCTATGTATTCCTCATTTTAAGGATGCAGAGAAATTAATGAATTTAAAGACTTAGTGATTTTTCATATCTATAACTCAGTGTCGTAGCTTAAAATCCCTTCTGGAGGTTAAGGGGAAAGAGTGTGGTGAAACAAAAATGCACCTGATCAAAACACACTGAAAGGAACAAATAGGGAGCTTTTGGAACTCTCCAAAGGAGGGAGGTCTTGTGTTCCTGAGTCCAAGGAAATAATATATTTAGTGAGATAGTTTTTGTGACAACGTGAGCCTTCATTCCACACTATCATTTAAAAAGAGTGACCCAATTCAGAAATGAATAATAGTCCTGAGAAATACACATAGAATCTATAGATGTTGCAAAACAGAAGGAGAAGGAAAGTTAAATAAAAAGCTGAGAAAGGATAAAAGAGGAATTTTCTAAGAAAACAGAATTTTATAAACAATATATACTTTCTGATAAAGTAATAATAAGGTATATTAAGAAACTAGAACTATTATAGGTGATTATAAGAACAGAGGATATAAATTAAGCTAGAAGACATCAGAAAAAAATGTACAAATTAAAGTGATTGCAATGCTGGAAAATATTAGAGAGAACAAAAAGTAGAATTAACATCATTAAAATGATAGGGAATACAAAGGAAATTCAATCTAGCCCAACTGAACAAAAATATCTCTTCAAAGTGATACTAGAGAAATCCTACTTAACTTTAATGGCGTATTTTTCATATATACATATACAAAATACACTGATCAACACCAACCTGAATATGTGACTTCAAAGATGAATAAGAATTAATATAGGTATATATCCACACACAAAAGATAAACACATACGCTAAAAACAAATCACCCTGGCTTGATTTATTTACAATAATACTTAATGTTTACATTTTTCATGTAGAAAATATGCTTTAATCTTTATTTTACATATGCTGAGCTATTATAAAAACAATAAATAGTAATCTTTAATAGTTAGATCATATAAAATAACTGATAGAGGCAAATGAAAATTTATTTAAATGTTATTGAAGAAAATCAGGAAACAAATGAGAATGAAAATGACATAAAAAAAGAAAAAATGCAAGAGACACTTGCCACTCCAAGTGCCATTCGACTTGGAAATGTGAAAAATTCCATTAACCAACCCTTCAGTGAAAGATAAAATGGAAAGAGATTAGAAAATTTCTGAAAGAATTAATAAAAACACATTTCAGAATCTTTAATTAAAAATAGATTTATTATAAAATAAAAGTCATGGGGATGAAAGTACAGCATAGGGAGTATAGTTAATAATGATAATGATAATAAAGATATAATAATTTATGTGGTGGCAGATGGTAACTATGCTCATTATGGTGAGAATATTGTAATGTATATAATTGTCACATCACTATGTTGTACACCTGAAACTAATATATGTCAACTATACTTCAATTAAAAATTTTAAAAAATCTAAATAGATTTGAAACAGTGATCTGAGGAAAATCTAAATAGATTTGAAACTGATCTGAGGAAAATCTAAATAGATTTGAAACAGTGATCTGAGGAAAATCTATGGCCCCAAATATCTGCATCAATAAAAAATGAGAGTGAAAAATGACTTAAATTCCTGTGATGGTTAATTTTATATGTCAACTTGTCTATTCTATGCTTTTCAATTTTTTCAGTGGTTCTTTCCTACTTGTTCATTAGCTTTCTTCCTTTTAATAATTTAATTATTTTTTCTCTTTTATAGAGTATCTTCAGAGAAATAGAATTGTACTACTTTTTTTCTGTTTTCTACCTTATTAATTTCTGTTTTTTACAATTTCCTTCTTATGCTCCATTTTTATGTATGCTGATGCTCATTCACTAGCTCTTTGTTGGGAATCATGGTGGTCAATGTTGTCCAGAGAAACAGAATCAACCAATCAACCCACAGAACAATTTCTTATAAATAAAAAGATGTATTATAAGGAATTGGCACCAGTGACTATGGAAACTGAGAAATGCCAAGATTTGCAGTTTGCAAACTGGAGAACCAGGAGATCCTATGGTGTAAGTTCTAGTCAAAAAGCCGTCAGATTCCAGACCCAAGAAGAGCCAATCAGTTCGAATCTAAAAGCAAGAAAGGACCAACATTCCAGATCAACAATTAAGTAGTTTTCTCTAACTTGCTGGAAGGTCACCATTTTCTTCTGTTCAGGTCCTCGACAGATTGGTTGAGGGCCAGTCAAATTGGAGAGCACAATCTGCTTTACTCAGTCTTATCATTTCAAATGCTAATTTCATTCAAAAAAAATTTGCTCACAGACACCCAGAATAATGTTTGACCAAATATTGGAGCACAGCATAGAATAGTCAAGTTGACATATAAAATTAACCATCACAGGAATTTAAGTCATTTTTCACTCTCATTTTTTATCGATGCAGATGGAAAGAATGGAAAATCAGTGACAATATTTATCTTAAAATAATTCAACAACATGTGAAAATAAAAAATTCAGTCACAAATTGCTGACATTGGGATGCCTGGGTGGCTCAGTTGGTTAGGCATCTGACTCTTGGTTTTGACTCAGGACGTGATCTCATGGGTCGTGGGACTGAGCCCTGAGCCCTGAGCCCTGTGTCTGGCTCTGCACGCAACAGGGAGTCCGCTTGAGATTCTGTCCCTCTCCCTCTGCCTCTCCCCCAACTCACACTCTTTTTCTCTCAAAGAAATAAATGCATAAATAAATAAGTAAGTAAATAAAAATAAATAGCATTTATAAACATAATTAATCACCATTTCGAAGTTATAAAGGATGGGAAAAACTGATTTTCATTAACAGAAATATAAAATATTTATGCATAAACTTAATGAGAAAGGTTCAAAATATATCTAAGAAGAAGCATAAAACACTTCTGAAAGACAAGACACAAAAATAGATTTGAAAAAATGGAAAGACTTTCCTTATTTCATGATAAAAATATCTCCACATGAAGATAAGTGCTTCCTAAACTAACATATTAATTTAATTAATAAGATCCTAATAATATCATCAGTGACCTTTTGTTTGACTTAGATTATTTGATTCTAAAGTTCATATGGAATAATTTCTAAAATGCAAGAATCATTTGGAAAACTTTGAAAAAGAAACTTGTAAGAGAGGCTGATTTTACCAGATAATAAAATATAATACAATGCCTCATTTAAGATGGTGTGATACTGGCACATGAATAATAAGGTCAATGAAACAAAATGAAAAGTCCAGAAATGGACTCAACTACCCATAGAAGTCTAGGGCATGATAAAGGTACTATATGAAATCACGAGGACAATGATGGTCTTTTTAATAAATGTTTCTGGTGCTTCAGTACAGCTTTTGGAAAAGCAATGGTTTATCTGTTGCTCATACCATAACTAAGAATAAACTCCAAGAGCATCATAAATTTAAATGTTAAGAAGTTAATTCCTCCATAAACTGAATGTAAAGAAAGACTTTCTATGACTAGAGTGTAATAAGACAAAAGATTGACCTGTTGGACCACATAAATATTAAAGAAAAAAACCTCTTTTTTTTCTTAAAGAATAGTCACAATGAAATGGAAAATTAAAAAAAAAACTGATTAAATTAATCTATAAACACAGTATTTGACATTTTAGCCTCAGTCTTGAGTGGGATTTATAACAATAGAAATAGAATCCTGGACTTCTAAAAATAGGTTATTTTGTGGTTGTATGGGAAAAGGTATTCTGAAACTATTTTAGATGATCGATTGAGCAAATGAAAAATTATGTTCATGTTGTTGAGAAGCGGGGTTCTCACTGTGGACTAAGAAACACATATGGTATGGGTGAAAATAGCACTGCACCTAGTGGATATGAGCTGGTGTCAGACATATTGGTATAAAGACATGATTTCCCAATGCCTGCATATTTGTATGTGTATATGTGTGTATACACATATGTACATATATATACTGTCCACATGTGTGCATGACTATGTACAGATACATGCATATATTTTCTAGCTCTGATCTTGAAGGGGCCTAGAAGACCCAGACACCCAGTAGTAAAAAGCATATCTAGTGCATCTAGTGCCCAGATCACAGTGTTTAATATCATTTCCCACTAAAAAAACCAGTAATCCCCAGAAAATAACTGATTTCCAAGCTAGTATAAATTGTGGAAAATACAAAAGAATTCATGAATCTGTACTGATAATGAATAGTTAAGTAAATACATAAATAAATAGGAAAAAGGGAGAGTTCTTGCCTTACAGTAAATTGTCAAGTGACATGATAATTATGGAGGAAGTACTGCAGTTGGCAAAATTATCAATTTTGCAACAATCATAGTAGAGATTATTGCAAGCAATAATCGACAATTCATGCTAGATGTAGTGGGATATTGAGATAAGGAAGAGATTATATATGTCTTAGAGTATCTTCTTACAGATTGCTTATTAGTTGTAAAGGGAAAGTAAATAGCTATACAATGGAGAAACTGGACTGAACCAAATGCTCAAAATATCACTAATGAGCAGATAGACACATTGTGTGATGTCAAATATGAAACCCAGCAACAGATATAATATTAATTATGAAGCATTCTAGTCAGGAATACATAATCTGATTCCAATCATTAGGAAATATCAGATAAACTCAAAATAAGTACCATTCAACAATTTTCTTCAAAAGTATCAATGCCATAAAAGGTAAGAAAAGGCTTTGGAAATGTTCAAAACAAAGGAGACTAAAAGAATGTAAAAACTAAATTCAATTCAATAGATATTGTACTGAAACCTAGTGTATATAGTATTGAAGGAAAGAAATACTGTAAATAAATCTTTGGGTCAATTCATAAAATTGGAATAAGAGATAAAGTTATTGTGCCAGTATTGTTTACTGAAGGTGATAGATCTACTATGTGCTACTGTACTTGCAACAAAAATCCTTATTCTAAAGAAATACAAATTGAAGTGTTTAGAAGTAAGGGGCCATTATATAAGCAACTTATTTCAGATGGTTCTGAAAAAATATTATGCATACAATAATATATATTATTATAAATATATAATATATAAATATATACATATACATTCATTGTACATATATATACCTATACACACATACATAGAAACACACACGCACACACACATACGCACATACTATTTTGGTGTGGCTTATGCCTCATATATTTTATTTTATTTATTTTATTTATTTTAAGATTTTATTTATTTATTTGACAGAGATAGAGACAGCGAGAGAGGGAACACAAGCAGGGGGAGTGGGAGAGGGAGAGGCAGGGAACCAGGACCCTGGGATCATGACCTGAGCCGAAGGCAGACGCTTAACAACTGAGCCACCCAGGCGCCCCAATGCCTCATATATTTTAAATGCTTAAATCTTATCCATGAGGCCAAAACACCTGCAGGCTAGAGGGGAAGAGGGAGGACCGGAAAACAGAGTAAGCATGGTACAAGGAAGAATGACACTTAGCCTGAGCAATCTGGGAAAGATGATACACAAGGAAACTGCACACACTCTGACCCCTTGGAAGGAAGTAGAGATGGTGTTTCTTTAATTTGTCGTGTATATGGCCGTGACCAAATCTGGAGTATCTGAGACGCAAATTTGGCATCTCAATGGTGATGCTCTGAGAGTTTTCTCTGTAGTCTAGGAAATGTTGCTGAATTCTGGGCTGTCAGGAGTTCAAAAATTATCTTCCTGAGACATTCCAGTTTTCCCTTCACAGTTGCAATAACATATATAACAATTGTTAAACAGCCCAACAGACTAAGACATCTACTATGTAGCATAGACTAGAGCATCATCCAGCTGTGAAATGGGTTGTCTAGAGGATGTGGCTGGTACATTGGTGTGGATGACTGGAAAGCTGGGCTCAGGTGAATTTGAGTATTGGAACATTTACATGTGGTGATCTTAGAGTAGTTAAACTTCTTACATTGTGCTCAGGGTTTCCGTAGAGAGTGTTCCAAGGGCCAGGCCATGGAAACTACCAGTCTCTTAAGACCTGTGCATGAAAATGGCACAGTGCCGCTTCTGTTCCATTCTTTTAGTTAAACTAGTCACACACACCAGTCCAGATTCAAGGACAAGAAACTCTATATCTCAATAGAAGTGAGGAATTTGTGTTCATCTTTCATAAACTATACATATCTCAATAGAAGTGAGGAATTTGTGCTCATCTTTCATAAACTATGCATGTTTGTTTACTAAATATTATATCTCTATTCTATATCCCTATGTTCTCTCCAATTTATTTACTCCACTTATCCTCACCACTTAATTCTTACTCAGACTTTTTTAAGATAGCAATTAAGTTGCTGTAATCAGAATGACCTTGCTGTATCTATCCAACAGTTGCTCATTACTAACAGAGAAATTTTTAGCAAAGCATACCACTCCTTCTATGATCTTTTTTCTGCCTCGTTACCTAGTTACATAGCTTTGCTATTTCTTGACTTGCCATCTACCCTAAACATTTACCTAACCTATAGACCAGGAAAAAAAAAACTATTTAGAATTTTAGGAAGACAATAATATTCTTTAACTTCTTATCTATACTCACCTTTCAAGATTTTGTTCTAGTTTGACTCTTGTGTGAAGCCTTTACTAAAAACTCCCAGTTCGAATGTAAATATGATTACTCCCTTGTTTGTACTCTATTATTCATTGCAAATATTTCTTGCATCATAATTTCTTTGCATTTGTCTTTATATAAGTATGTTAATCTTTAAGATCATTGAAAGGGGATGCTATGTTAACACGTCTTAGTCGTATTTGCAATTCTGCCTCAGTGCAGGTTCCTTTGTTGATGTCTAAGAATTATTAATTAGACGAACATGTACAGAATAATGACCAACCATTTCCCTCCTTTAAGCTGAGACAAGCAGCTGAGTCAGGAAGTAAACATAAGTGAAGGAGAAAAATGGGTAAACAATAACAAAAAAACAAGAATGAAAACTTCAAGACAAAGTATAAGATGGGCTAGAATATTGATTTCCAGAATGTGAGTGAGAATGAATGATGTCTTAAATGTCTTAGTGAATAAGTTTCTCTGGCAAGAACTAATTTTAATGAATCACTTTTGGCTCAGCTTGAGTTACTAACATAATGCCAGTTATGCAGAAACAGATGAACATGTCTTTGTATTCTTTGTGAACAATAAAATGACCCAAGTTAATCTAATTGCTCATTACATTTTGGTAGCAGATGTCAAGCACTTCCATTCTAAGAAGTTTAGGTAAAATGTGGAATAAATTGTACAGTATATCTCTGGGATGAAGAAAAGGTGTAACACAGCTTTAAGGATGACTGGAACCAAGGACTTGAAAATGACCAGAACTCTTTTCTTTCCTCCAGTCTCTGAATCTTTGCAGATTTTCCCCTTTTCTCTGGCCACCTTCTCTGTCAGGTAGGAAATAGGACCACCAAGAGAGCCCAGGTTTTGCTGATTATATCACCACCTGAAAGATAAAAGAGTTTTTTTTTTTTTCTTTCTCTCCAATGCTAAATTCAAAGATCCTTGAACCCTTTTAAACAGACACAACTTAAGACACATGAGCATTGCAAGATCAATCAATAGTAATTGGGGGTGCAAGTAAGGATTAAGTGTGCTGTTTTGTCCAGCTTCGTTCAGGTGGTGACTGAATCAATTAATAATGAAAAGAAAGGCAAAGCTCTATAGAGAGATGACAGTTATCATTAGAATTATATAGCTGATATAGGGGAAGAGAAATTTTCCACAAAAATGAAAGTGGTATTACAGAAAGACAACCAGCGGTACACACCACGTATCTTGCATCTGCTAGGAAATTACTTTGGTTGTTAACAACAAAGACATAAAATAACAATAACTTCAAAAAATAGGACTTCCTGCCTCTCCTTTATTACAAAATTATATCTTAGCATCACATTGTCATTTTGCAGTGACCTCATGGACTTAGGCTCCTTTGTCTTTCTTTTCTGTCATCCTTAGTCTGTGGTTTCCATATGTAAGCTCTCTGTGCTCACAGATGATTGCTGGAGCTCCAATAGTTGTGTATCCCATCCATACAGGATGAAAGGAGAAATTATCAAGCATAAGAAGGAATTTTCTATTAGAGACATATTTAAGAGCTCACAGAAGTCTTATCCAATGCTAGAAATTTTTTGCTGGGCCCATTGCCATCTCCTAAAAATTCCAGGAATCCATAATAAAAGGAACAACATAAAACTGGATATTGGGTGCACAACTAGCAATCTCTGCCACAACTCAATTTCTCTGACAAGATTCAGCATAGGCCTTAAATCATAAATATCTCAAGAAGTAAGAAATGCATTACAAGTAAAATTTAAATTTGTTTTGAAAATAAGCTGCAAATTAAACTATAAATCAAAAATTTTTATTATTCTAAAATATGTCCTAGTCTGCACTCCTCCCAAGACCAATCCTCTGCTTTTTAGATTAAGTAAATAAAATCAACATTTTCTACAATTGGCAAATTGTCAGTAGTCCATGATCATGAACATGTGTATGTATGTAAGCAAAGCTAAACATCAAGAAAGCTATAGATAAACTTGATTTTCTAATATTATTCATTCAATGCCTTTTATGAAGATGGATGCAAACCACCCTGCAATTTCTATATTTTTCTCTTCCAATTAAGAAAAAAAGCCTACATGAAACATGACTGTATTTGCGCCAACAAGTATGTTTTTGTTTTAGCAATTACGTTTGTGTCCTTTTAGAGACACAAAAATATTCTGTTTTTAAACCTTTCCAAATGTCTTGCAAATAATGTAACTTGGTAATGAAATTTGAAGATACCAATAAGAAAGAGATTTTGTATATGTCATATTCTTTGAGAGCAAATGGTTAAAATAAATATTTTGTATTCAAAGGAGACCTGTTTTTAAGGTATTTTCTTGTTGATAATGTCATTGCCTTTAAAGCTTTTAAAATAATAGGATCAGCTATTTCAGGAATTTTCATTTCTGAAGAATGTTCCAAGATCTTCTGAGTTGCCTAACCCCCAGAAGACTCATCATTCTGGCTATTCATTCACTCAAACTATCGACAGTGATTAATTTGTCAAATACCTAGATAGAATGAAGTGACACGGAGGTCTTCAAGTTGTAGGCTATAATCATATATTTTGCAAACAACCATAGCTCATAAAAGTACATTTCCTGGCAGAAATGTTGTGACTTAGAGCCAATGCATTCTACTACAGGGAATGGGGAGGGATTCCTATGGTTATCCTTTGATGAGTAAATTGGTACCAATTCCAGGAAAACAATTGGCATGCATGCTTACAAAAAAGAGTGAAAAAATCACTTGCCAGATTCTCACATAACCAAAGGAATTTACTTAGGTTCAGAATTTTTCTCCAGTGGATTAACAGAACTGTCCTCAGATTAAACTCTAGCAGAAAAGAATAAGGGAGACCTGTGTGAAACCTTGTTAAGTAATGTCAATGTATTTCTGGGGATGGTGTGTGTGTGTGTGTGTGTGTGTGTGTGTGTGTGTGTGTGTGTGTGTGAGAGAGAGAGAGAGAGAGAGAGAGAGAGAGAAACAAGAGTTTGAACACCAATGGTGACAACTTGCTGAAATAGAAGCAGCACCGGATATGATTCTCAACTAGAGTTCTGGGTGAAGACATCAATGGAGTAGCAAAAATATATTGGGTAAGTTAAAATAAGGAAACTCTGCATTTCCCACTGAATGAAGCCATAAAACCTGGAGAAAATGCCTGGAAAACTATTTGAGAACTCTGAAAAGCAAAAAATAGCCAGTAGATGGGAAGAGAGTAAAATTCAAAATCATATCAAACTGGTGGTGGATTTACTATTTTTTTTCCTTCCCGTATTCTCAGGACTAGATGGAATGCGACTGGAAACCCAGAAATGAGAACTGACACTGAGGGAGAAAGCTCCAACAGACATATAGTTCTGCTGTGAGGATTTGGAAGGGAGTCTCCTAACATTCAAAAAGAGCATGGGAAGTCCATCATTGTTTTTCTTTTCTTTTTTCTATTCTTTTTGTCTCAGCCACCAAGCATTCCCAGGGTGTTGGTATCACAGGGACTGCAAGAGCCTTTAACGGTGAAAGAGAGATAACTTCCATCTCATTGAAAGAACTGTGATCCCAAGAGTGTGGTGCATAGCCATGTTTTGTTTTTTGTCCCCCCCCACCCTCCACCTCTTGCTGCTTATCCCACAGTTGTGGGAAGTACACAGCAGTGCAAGGTTAAAAAAAAAAAATCCCCAGCTTTAGGCCCAGAGGAAAGAGGAGCCCAAAGAGGAGCCCAGGGTACCAGAAAATATCAGGGAGATTATGGAGAGGGAGTAGTTTGGGAAAGCGATCCCTTTGATTTGTTTATGAGCTTTTGTACTTACTCCTGTTTTGTGTATTCATGGACCTGATCCTAAACAACACATCATAGATGTTGAGAACTGAACTTAAAAAAGACCACTGCCTAGGTCACAGACTGTCCACTGGGGAGCTACATATGTGTGACTGATCTGAAAAACGTTGTGGGCACAGACTTCATCCTACAGAAAGTAGTTGAAATTGTGGTCTGAACCTAACTGGGCCAATTGCCTGCTAAAACAAATATATCAACATTCTCCATAGAATTTAGATAAGATCCAGTGTCTCACAGCATAATATTCAAAATATCTGGGGATTTAATGCAATTTACTCAGCAAAATATGAATAAGGAAAACCTCATCTCCCTTGAGAAAAGACATTCAACAGATGCCAAAACTGAGATGACAAAGATATCGAAATTATTTGGCACAGACATTAAAGCAGCCATAATAAAAATACTCCAAGTAAGGCGAACCTCGTGGAATGAGTGGAAAGGTAGAAATATCATCAAAGAAATACAAAGTACAGGAAGCCTGTGGAAATATTTGAATTGAACTATATGGTAACTGGAATGAAAACCCCTGGTTGGGCTCCATAGCCAAATGGAAATGCCCAAAGAGTCAGTGAACTGAAAATGTATTTAGAAATTATCTACTCTGAACAAAATAGAGGAAAAAAAGATTAAAAATGAGAAGGGCCTCAGAGACCTTTAAGACAGTACCAAAAGTTCTAAGAATCATGTCATCACAATTTCAGAAAGAAAGAATTATTCAGTGAAAAAAAAAAAAGAACTGGGAACTTCCAAAATTTAGTAAAAGGTATAAATCTAAAAAAAAAAAAAGCTCATTGAGTCCAAAAAAGATAAACACCCATGCCTGGTTATATCCTAGGCAAATTGCTGAAAATTAAAGACAATAAAAATCTTTTGAAAGCAGCCAGAGAAAAACAGCACATTATTTATAAGGGAAAATGATAGGAATGACTGGGTTTCTCACTGGAAACCACGGAGGCCAGGAGTAAGCAGACTAGCTTTTGTAAAGTGCTGAAAGAAAGTAACTATCCACCCAGAATTCTACATCCAGAGGCAATATCTTTCAGGAATTAAAAACAAAGTAAAGACACTCCCAAATGGAGAAAATCTTAGAGAATTTGTTGTTAGGAGATATGTTCTCAAATAACTGTGAAAGTAAATTTTACAGACAGAAAGGAAAGCAACCAAAGTAAATTTGGAACATCGGAAATGTAAAGAGCAACTGAAGTGGTACATGTACACATTAATGTAATGGACTATTCTTTTCTTTTATGGTTCTTTATTATATGTGTTATGGTTGAGAGCAAAGCCCCTAAAACCATCATGGAATTCAATGTACATGAATGTAATATATAATGTAAGTAAATTGTAATTGGTAGGATAAAGAGATCTCTATGGTGGTAAGTGTTACGTATTTCAGTTGAGGTGCTAAAAATGATTCCAAACAGACTAAAATGTTGAAATTATATTGTGATCCCAAGAACAACGATTAACACAAATATGCAGATATAGTCAAGAAGACATTAAATACACTAAAAAGGCTCAAATAACCCAAAAGCAGGTAGGAAGGAATAATGACAGAATGAAAGACAAAGGACACAGAGAGAGTAGGACTTCCAGAATGGTGGACTAAGGACCTCAGCAAATCCTTTCTTTAAAATGAAAAGGTAAATCAGATAAAATTATAAAAATTCAGTCATTTAAAACATCTAAAATTGACCAAAGTCACATAGCAAACTATGAAATATTTATTCAAGACATTATACTGAACCTCAGCAAGAACAGTGGAAGCCTGTGGCATTTTAGTCGGGCACCGCTCCTCAGCTCTATGGCACAGAAGGAAGACCAAGGTAATGAGAAGGGGCTGACTTCATTTGGAGAAGAACGCTGGCAATGCCATGACCTGTGAGGTTGTCAAAACAAATAGAGATGCCAAACTTCATAGTAAAAGATTTTTACCAGAAGAAAGTAATCCAGAGGCTGTCACTCAACCACTGTAGGTATCAAAATGTCTACTTTGGCCCTGTGGTGGCAGACAAGCCTATCAGCTTGCTAACCTGCCTTGTCGATGTCCACTTACTTGTCTATTAATGTCAAATTTTCTTACCTGAAATATCCTGTCTCCATTTTTTCTCATATTCTTTACTCTATTCATATTGGAGTTCCTTCTGTAAATCTTGCTTTTGGGTTTCCACACACTGCATTGTTTATGATAGGACTTATTTCAGGAAATGCACTGACTGGCCAGCTACTCTACTAGATGCTCTAGGGGAGGAACAGAAGTAAAGATAGTGACTTTTGAAAGCAGACAGATGAGGGTTTGAAATCCAGCTTCACCATTTATGAGTCATGTGACCTTTGATTTGCCTGAGACTCGTCTATCTTATGCATAAAATGGGAATAATGTCTATTTCACAGAGTTGTGAGAACTAAATAAGATACTGGGTGCATAGTGAATGGCACAATTCTTAATAGGTAAGTAGTAATTTACATCATAATGAAGTATAGATGATGCATTTCAAGGCCCTCAAATAATGGATATGTTAAAGTGCTGCCTTACTTACTGGTTCTTTTGAACTTCTTATGCCTTTCTCCAGTGGTGAGATTCCGAACTCCTCATTTGTGATTACGCTATGTTTAAGTAATCTGCATCTTTACATGTTACTTCCTCAAAGCACGTAGTGGTTAGCAGTGAACACACTCTCTATGCACCAAATGAATTCATAAAGGAAGTAGTCACATCTTACGATAAGCCAAGTCTCTTAAATGCTGAATTGTCTGAATAACCGACCTAGATCTTGCTTGTGTGTATGTACCTGTCCATACATAACCCCAAATATATAGCTATAACTGAATATAGTGCATTGAAGACATGGAGTGTATTTAATGCTCTCTTTTTTTAAACAAACTGATTTTAACCCTTTTCACAAAATTCACATACATGCAGCAACTACACACCCACACACACATAATGTGAATAATCTTATAATCAGAGGATAAGAAGATAACTTTCTCTCACAGTACTGTTTCCCTCTTTGAAGATAGCACTAGACATGGCTCTCCAGCTGGATACAGAAAATGGAATTGAGCCAAGATACGCTCCAGTGTGGCGAGTGGTCCAGATGTCACTGCTACTGCTGGAGATACATCTGGGCACTACCACTGCCAAAATTGTTGCCTTGGCCGCAGCTGTTGGCTTTCTTGCTGGAACATGATGGAGCGAGAAAACATTTGAAAGTCTTGCCAAAATAGTGGGAGGCAGCTACAAAATGAGTACACACTGGTGTAAAAGTCACTGCTCAATTTGCTTTGTCACAAATCTGATATAAAGTGACTCTGTAGATTAATTGTAACACTATGTTTATATGTACAAACTTGGTAATTGTTTATAGGCTGCATGGCGGTATCGAAGGCATAACTTCAAAGCTCATAAAGACTTGATCAACTGTTGGTTGGGTTTATTAATGATCTATTTAACATAATGCTAATCTAGGAGAGTCAAGGGTTTCTTGACCGAAACTGAGCTTTGAGATACAGATTCAAAAGTGTCCTCTCTATTTCTCCACTCTTTGCTAAAATTAATATTTGTTTACAGGTAATTTCTTATATCTGTATCTCCTATAGGGGCCTAACAAACTGTATTTCTTATAGTAGGTGTTCAGTGCATGCTGTGGAGGTGATGTGACCAACATTTAATTGAACCAAATGGAATTGAATTGAACCTTATCAGTCGGCACTATGAATTAGCTTTTGGTCTTTGATTTTGCCGTTCACATTGGTAAATATTTTTTATTGTTAGTCACTTATAGGATTTTTTTCTATAAATATCAATACGCAAGAAAAAAAAATGGAGGCAAAAATGAAAAAAAAAAGTGTGGTCCAGATACCTGGGCAAATGCATTGCCGCACATATTCATGTTAGCTTACACATTTTTTTTGACTCAGCATTTAATGTGGAGGTAAATTAAGAATCATGTAATAGATATCTCCTTATAGATGAAAATAATAACATTTTGTCTTAGAAAAAATGAGAAAGAATAATATTTTTCCATGGACTTGGAGTACTCTATTTCCTGTCATTCATTTATTTATTCAACAAACATGTGTTGAGCAATAACTTTGCTGAAATAGTTTCCTAGAAGAACCAAACAAACTAAAAGAGATGAGTCTTCCATTCAAAGGGTTCCCAGTGGTATGGAGAATCCATATATAAATGTGCATAAGTTATAGTATATATAGTAAGGATTGTGATAGAAATATGCAAAGGAAATCTGTGGAGAAAGAAGGGTCAGGGAAGGATTGGTGGGAAGGTGAGACTTGAACCAGTCTTAAAAGGAATGTGGAAAGGATCTAGATAAGGGGATAAAGGGAAGAGAAAGAAGAGTCCAGAAAAAGGGGCAGCATACATAAAGTCAGGAAAACATGAAACTGCATATCCAGACCACTAAGTTTCTTCTGCATAATGGTATTAAGCATGTGTTTTCTTCCTCTTTCTTTCCTTGTTTCCTTCCTTCTTTCTTTCGTTTGTTCATTCCTTTTGGTAGTATGATGCAGAATTTTAATTCAATCTTAAATAAAAAAGAGATTTTGCTCTCATCCAAACCTTGAAAAAGACAAGGATACAGGTTGAGCTTGAACCAAGGGCAGAATTTTCTTCTTTCTTGTCTGCTGTTTCTTGTATTTTTGCTTTATCTTCTCAAAATGCAGAATGGCTTTATCATATAGTCAAGATCAAGATTACAGGTGTTCACTCTATTCCATCTCTGTATCTCTGTGTGTTCCCCAGAAGTTCCAGCTAGAAAAACTTTAGCCAGGGGACACTGATTGGCTCTACTTGGGCCATATGCCTATATCTAGATATATCTCTGAGGCCAAGCAGGGAAGCCATATGATGGGCTCCATTTTTCTTACATAGCAAACCTTCCCTACCACAAAGTAATTGGCAATATTTACCAGGATTATATGGAATTCAGGAGAAGTTTGCTCTAAAAAAGTGAAAAAAAAAAAAAGATACCCACAAGTTGAAGAGACCAGGCTCCTGCTCTGATAAATATATCAAGTGTGCATCTGATTCCATGGAGTTTGGAATTTTTCCTTTAGATCATGTGGAATTGTTGAAGGGCTTTTTCCAGAAGAATAATTTGTTTGTGTTGTTAGAACCTGTCTCAGTCATCCTGGTGGGAAATGATGAGAGGTTCTACATTGGCAGTGGCTATCTATATATCTATCTACTATCTATCTCTGTATCTATCTATGTATCTATCTATGTATCTATCTATCTATCTATCATCTTTTATCTATCATCTATCTATTGATCTATCATCTATCCAATATATTTGAGAAACAGAAGAAAATTTAGCCAAACAGTAATCTATTAAATGGCACGTAGGTTTGGAAAAGTAGAAGGTGATACAGGAAAGGGGAGGAACTGAGAGTTCCCCTTATTCAGCAACTCAAGTTAATCTTATGTTAAAATGCCTCTTGAATTTATTCCTTCTTTTGAACTCTGTTGTCACTTCATTTAATTTAACCTTCATCATCTTTCCCCCTGGAATATAGCAATAGTCTCTTCAGCAATCTGTGTGCTTTCACTATCTTACCTTTCCAGTGTATTTTTATTCTGTAATTCAAGGTATCATCCTAAAAAATATCTGACTTTTTTTTTAAAGTTTACATACATTAAGTGCTACTTGGAAACCTAAGGCTGGGAAAAGGTCCTAGTTTTTCATAATGTCAAACAGATTTGTCATAAGCAAGTCTTAACCTACCCCATGAGTAACTACAACACAGTAGAAATTATACACTACCATTTAATATGAGATTGTCTGATGCTTCTCAGCCCTACTTTCCCTGCTTTCTCGGATCTCCCAGCTGGAAGGCCAGGAACTCTTTTCCTATAATCTGGTACCAATAGGGTCAGGTTTAGAGTCTGAAAATTAGAGACTCTACTGTAAGAATTGGAAGGAGGAAGGTGACAGAAGCCTTATAATATTTCCTCCAGTAGCAGTGAGCAAAAACATGAGCTTTATCAGGCACAAAGTTGTTGCTGCAATCTCCAGAAGCTTTCTTGCAGAACTTCTGTCTCATGTCTGGGGCCAGATGTGTTCATTGCCAAAAGTTTCTTGTGGTTCGTGCAACCTCATGACTTCCCAAGTGTTAGTGGCAAATCTGAGAGCTATCAGCAGTTTTCTTGAATCTTGAAATGTTGTCGTTTTTTTTTTAATCTACTGTATTCAATCTTTTTCCACTTGAAATATCTAGAATGGTTACTGTCGTCCTTAGCAAACACAAACTGAGAATTTTATTATCGTAAGTGATTCCAGGAAGTCAATTATAAATATAGAATTCTGGGATTTATTATCCGATGTTTTTATATTTAAAAACAGGGATGACATCCTTGCCAGTGGCAAAGGAGGGTACCTGATAGTCAATGTGATGCAGGGACAGTACAGTTAAGTTATCTGCTACTGTTAGGTGTCGTAAAGTGCCTATTGAATACCGTCTGAGAGGCCAAGTAGCAGAAGCAATAAAATATTGCAGGTGGAAGTGAGAACTGTGGCGTAGGCGAGCAGCTGCTGACTGAGCTACGGAGTTTACAGAAAGAAAACTGCAAGTAAATCCAAGCCTATGATTGCTCAGTTTAAAGCATGTTTAAAGAAGTAGAGAAGTATTACATCTGGCACCATAAAAATTTTTGAAGTTTTTTAGCCATGGGGCAAATATATTCAAAACACAGACCCAAAGTTTGATCCCATATATTTTGAATGACAGTGCAATTTGGAACATTGATTGTTAAAGATTAACATCTACAGTTTTGTAATTAAAAGTTTTTAGTGAATTTTAATCAATCTGAATATCTTGATCCCCTCCCCTCTATATGCCAATGAACATCTTTTGTCAGGAAAATTAAGTTTTCATCCCCTGACTGAAGAAACCTGCTTACTTTATCTTAGTTATTACAAGTCCTTTAACACTCACCTCCTCCATCCAGTCAGATATTTTACTAGCTCCTCTTTGCATTAATATTGAACAACTATTGCTTTAAATCTTAAAAAAGCGCCAGCCATTTCAGCAATTAAGAGACAACTGCATAAAAGGAATATCTTTGACAGTGCATATTCATTTAATGCAGAAATTATTCTGTGATCCTCTGAAAGTTCATACTGCTAACATTCTTTTCCCTCCTTTTAACATTGAAGTATAGTTGACATACACTGTTATACTAGTTTCAGGTGTACAAAATTGCTACATTCTTGGTGTAAAGAAATTAACAACAATCTAACAATGACTATGTTTTTTAAACATGTAAGCCACCACAGTTCAGTGGTATTATCACATTTGAATTTCACAGTAGCACTACAAGGGAGGTAATAATAGTATTTCCCAGTTTTAATGTGTGTAAACTGACATTTACATGGATCAATGCACCTAGCGAGCAAGGTGAAGATCAAGCATATGAATTCATGATGATATAGCTATCATTCCATTTCCTATGCCCCTAACAAGAACAAACATGGAAGGGAATGAAGTTACCTTTCGGATCTTGTAAGGAAAAAAAAAATATTTGCATATTTTTATTTATTTATTTGCATTTTTATATTTTGTGACGTGTTAGCATCACCCAAGACACGACTTCAAATCTGCAACATTGAAATATGGTCTTCTGGTGACTGGTGTCCATATTTTGAACCTCAGCATCTTGAGAATCTGCAGGAGAGTAAGGTGCTTAATTTTCTACAGAATAAACAGGCTTCCTTGGTCAACCAACAGAAAGACTGAAATTTGCAGATTTCTCATAGGTTAGATCTAGCACACATTCTCTTCTTATAGAAATGCAAAGAGGATGTGACTGAAATTTTTGCTTTTACAGGTCCTGTGTGTGGTATGCAGAGATTCTATGTGGCAACGGTGCAGTTTCAGTTGTGAACTCCCATGCTTTGAAATTTTAGACTCAAGTATATCTTTTGGTGCCTCGGTTAGAAATCTGAAACCCTCATTATTTCTGCATTTGTTAAACTATGTCTTTTTGTTCCACTTGCAGACCAAGTAGTCAGCTTTGATAAAACTTGATCTACATTCAGAGATCTGCTCTGATCTTGGATTTCTAAATGGTTCATCCCAGGGCATCCTAGAATATTTGAGAAGATACTTTTAACTGATTTCCTTTTTTCCCCCCTTTTAGCTTGGCTGTTTTCATTTACGTACCTGAAACTTTTGAATTTTGCATTTGTTCTGTCTGTTTCTAGGACTGAAAAGGTTTTGTGGCTTTTCCTATCATAAAAACTTTGCATTGTATATATTTTGCAAGGTTTTCATGAATCAATGTTCTTATCTTAAATAGAAAATTTTACTTAACAAAGTCATATATATATATATATATATACACATATACATATGTATGTGTGTGTGTGTGTTTTACAAAGAGAATTTTCTAGTATTACTAGTATTACAAAGACTTCCATACTCTCCTCTGAATCACAGGTAATTGATTCACATTACATTGTGGTGATCTAAATTTATCTGTAGTGTTTAGAGTAATGAAAGTAATGGCACATGTTTTCTGCCTTAAAGCAGAAATACTGGGTAAATTCTACCTGTGGTTGCTCAGAATGTTATTATCAAGATCAGAAATTTGAAGGTCATGTTTCCATATCTTTTTTCTTTGAAAGTACATTGATCAAAAGATATAGCCTGATTCCTGCAGTGGAGGGTATCTTGAAAAGAGAGTTTATTCTAACGTTCTATGCATAAACAATTCATGGGACCAAAACATAATCTTAAATGAACTATGGTGTCATTTTTGTATTTTCCAGCTACTCTCTGCATCTCAACTTTTAATTTATTAGAATTCATGAGATTAAATTAGTGATGCTAAACAGCGCCCTTCCCTCTCTCTCCCCCCTGCCACACTGTATTTATGTCATTCTTCTGCAATAACCTTCATTCCGTTTTTCTTTTCTTATACAAGATCTGTATTTCTATCACAAACTCAAGATTCTCCTTCCTTTCTCTTGCTGCTCCACCCCCCCACCCCATCTCACTTTCATCCCTAATCCCATTTTGTCTTCTGTCTCTTGGAGAACCCAAACTAATATGAATGGTAACAAGAGTAGTTCAAGACAACTGGTGGCAAAATGAGGATTTGGAATTGATTCATTCTCCACCAGGCTGGTGAAAAGTAGTATATCATGCTAAGTGGTAATTGGGGCATCGATAGTTTTTAACACAGGTGGCCACCCAGTTAACTAAAAAATTTCCTGTTTAAGACCTGGAAAAGTATCCTGTTGGAGGGAAATATCCTTGAAGTTTTGGTTGATTCAGGAATTTGTAATATATGATGGGAACTATACCTATAAATAGAGCAGAGTTCCTGGTGGCTGCTAATCTGTATTGACTCCTTACAGAGAGAGGGATAAGGAGAAACCAAGGGCAATTAGCAAGCAGTTAAAGACCTCTTCAGCAATTTACAAAAGCACCTTTATCTTCCATAGTAAAAGCTGGGAAACAGACCAAAGATTTGATAGAGTGGAGGTCAGAAGACATTTGAACCCTCTCCCAGGGAAGATCTGAACACCTTTGAACCTGAAAGTAGGGATGGTAACTTCTGGAAGTATGCCTCTGAGAACGTGGCTCTGCAGATCCCTGAACCCTATAAGTTTATACAGATGTCCCATTTTTCTTTTCCTTAAGAACTAGCATTTGTCTTGTTTTGGAAGATGCTGCAAAAGCCGCTCCCCAACAAGGCACCATGTGACATTTCAGTAGCTTCCTCTGCCGCCTTTGCTGACTCACAAATGCCAACTATGGTTACCTGGGTTAGCGATATACAGGGTCTGATAAAAAAGAAAAGAGATTATATATTGGAAAAATTTCCCAAAAACTGGCTAGCAGATACCAGTAAGAGTCAAGGAAAAAACTCTAGAATTGGACTTTAATGATGCTTGTTATTTACTGCTAGAGAAGCTTCTAGAAGCATGGAAAGAGTGTGGCCAATGCTGAACCTTTGATATGGCTCTATTCCTATAAAAATGCAATAGGCCCCTTGTTGACTGCAAATAATCCCTTACATCCCCAGAGGGCCAACTGGCCATTCCCAGAGGGATAGATACATACCTTAAGTATGAATTTTACTTTCCTGCTCTCAGAGTCCCAGCACAGTTACCCAGCATAATTATTCAATGTCTGATCCATAGGCATAGAATGTCATACGATATACCATCTGACCAGAAGATCACTTTACAGCGAAGGAGGTACAGGATTGGACCCATGACTCTGGAATCCGCTGGTCACATCACTTAGTACACTAGCCAGAAGTATCTGGCTCCATGGAGTAGCTGAGTAGCTTTTTAAAGGCACAAATAAATCACTAGCCTAGAGGCAAACTCTGAAAGGTCAGGATACTGTCCTTCATAATATAGTATATACATTAAATCAGAGTGCATCCTTTATATGGGACATGTCCCCAATAATGCCAGGATACTTGGGATGATCAACGGGTGGGAAGAGAAGTCACCACCATGGTAGGGATAATCAATTGTGATCAGCAGGAGAAATTAGAGCTGTTTTTACAAAATGCAGTCATGGAGGAATCAGTGTGAGACCCAGATGAGATACTTGAGCACCTCTTGGTCCTCACTTGGCCCCATTGTAACAGTGAACAAACATGTGTAGGAGACCCGGCCTGAGACCTAATTGACAAGAACTCAGAACCTTGGGAATGAGTGTTGGAGTCACACTGCGAAGAACTTTTGAAGTCATAGTGGGAAACAAGCCTCCGTGAATATTTTCATGTTTTTGCAAAGTCAGAGCTTTCTGAGTAAAGATTACTAGAAATCTAGGTAAAAGATAATTGGATGGCACACATGCCTTGGAAATTAGAGATTGTTCATTTTTCAAACGCCATTCGCTTGCACTCTAACGTAAAAAATCTGGAGACCCCTTTCTTATCTCTCCCAGAGCCATTTGATGACAATTCAGAGTAGCATAGAGAGGATTGTTTACACAGCAAAGTGCAAGTCTCTTATCTGTCTCCCTCTGGCCCTCTCTTCCCCCACCTCCAGAAAGGTGAACCCCAACAAATATGCCAGCCTCCCTATGTTAGCTCCAAGTCTCATAATTTCAAAGTTCCTTTCCTGTAGTGCAGCTTCAGCACATTCAGGTAACATCTGGCCCATCTTCTCAGGTCAGGGATATTTAGAATTGTTACTGGAGATGGGCAAGAATGAGTACCAGCTGTGGCTCTGAGACCATTTGTAGAGAGGAGTGGGGCTGTTGTTTATCTCACTAACCTTCCACTTTTTAAAATTATTTATTTATTTTTATTTATTTATGAGAGAGAGAAAGAGAGGCCAGGGTGTGGGGCGGAGGAGCAGAGGGAGAGGGACAAGCAGACTCTGCACTGAGCACCAAGCCTGATGCGGGGCTCGATCTCAGGACCCTGAGATCATGACCTCAACTGAAACCAAGAATTGGATGATTAACTGACTGAGCTATCCAGGCTCGCCTAATCTTCCACTTTTAAGGTTCTCTTCAGGAGGATAAGCCCATAGGAGCTATGGAAGAGCTGTTCCCCTAAGCATCATGGGGGAGTAGATATGTGTATCACAAAGGATGGACTGCGGTAGCTTTGAAAACATGACCTCAGATCTGCTATTATAAAGAGCATAATTGACTGATGGCTGCAGTTACTGCCACACTTTCTGCAGATTGCTCCCAGCACAGGACAGAACCTGCTGGGATAGCAGAGCAAACCATTCCTGTGAAATGCAACATTGCCCCAACAGGTGACTTTGGCTGATGGTTGGCCCATAGGCCTTGCCATACTTTTCTTGGAACTGTGATGTAGTCTGAGGCTTTTCTTATTTAATCTTCCCTCCATTTCTCTCTCTTTCTATGGGTATCAGATTTGGATCATGCTCTGAAGTTTCTCCTACCGTTTCATGCTCCTTCCACTAATAAATATCTTGCCGGTCTGATCTTGCCTTGCCATCTATTTTGCATAGACCCAGAATAACTAAGTATAAAGTTATGGAGCTGCTTGAGGGAATTTAACATGATCTTCTCCTATGTACCTAATGTGCACTCAAGAAACATTTCCTAAACATTTCCTGAGTGAACGTTTGTTGGAATGTGCATGAGAACAAAGACCAGCAGCCATCAGGTATTGTTGCTTGCCATGTTACATATTTGTCTCTTTTGTACTAAGTGAATATAGCCCTCCATTAACCTGTATGGACAGAGGCAGGAAAGAAAGGACTCTTCATTTTAAGAATGAATGAAAATAGCAGTTGACTATCTAGATGGGTAGTGAGGGTTGTATCCCATGAAGGGACAAAAGGCGGTTGTCCATGCTGACAACCCTTTGTCATTTAGTAACATGATGCAGAAACATTTCCCTGTCAAATAAATATACATGTCAGTGTAGCATTGTCAATCAAGCTGGCTTTTTTTTTTTTTTAAGGAAAGGATAAGGGATTCTATCTCTGATTTGGTCTAGAAAGAAAACGAGAAAGAAGGAAAGAAGGCAAGAAAACCAAAACAAGTCAAGCATAGCATTCTTTCTTACGAAGCAGTTAGCAGTGGTGGTTTAAGATTACTACGGAACAAATTATTATTTGGGAGCTAGTGATCTACTCTGGGAATTGGTCATAGAAACACATACACTCACACACATACCTCATGCTGCTATTTACACTGAGGAAGCTGTTGATTAGCACTTCTAAACTGCTCTCAATGTTGGGTACTCATTTAGGTCAGTTGGGGTGTTTTTAAAAATACCCATGGCTGGACCACACCTCTGGAGACTCTGATTAAACCAGATTGGATGAGGCCTATTAGAACAACTGGTAAAGTGTAAAAACAAAACAAAACAAAAAACAAACAAACAAAAAAAGAGAGAGACGGAGAGTGAAAGAAGGACTGGATATTCCTTCCATTTTCTAGATTGATGGAAGTTACGTGTTCCCCTCAACTGTTTGCGGAGGTGACAGTAGCAATTATATTACATTCTGAAGGGGTTGGAGGCTTGGAGGAGTTCCTTGTCATGTTATTTCTTGATTGACTCAATCACATTACACTTGAATCTCAATCTAAAGACCCATGACATAATCTTTACTTGATTCTTCCCGTCCTCAGTGTTGACCCCACTGTAACTTGGCCAGGGTCTTCCAGCCTAGAGCCACAAGAGTTACATGTTTTGCAAATTATGGTTTTATTCATATCCTTTTAAACAATGTTTTCAAGCAATTAGTAGTTTTATTTATACTTTTTAAAAGTCCTCTTTTTAAAAGGAAGAACATATTGCATTGTATCAAAAGACATTTACAGAAACAAAACTGACCAAATAGTAAGTCGATACTTGGGGATTAGACCACAGGGCCCTTTGCTCCCCAATCTGCTGCTTAACTCACTGAGGCATGCTGCTAGTCTGTGGCTTTGATGCCAGCCACAGACTCTTTGGATTAATCCTTAGCCTTAATGCCTTAAGACTTAGTGAGCTGCAACATACCAATTCCCACATGTCCCGTTTCCCTTAGTGATGGGTTCGTTTTCGCTTCATCATTTCTGCAAGTATCGTAAGTGTCAAATGGGTCGATAAAAGCATCAACTTTCGGACAGTTCATGTCCCGTTGGTCAGCTAGCGCCCACATGCTGCGAATCAAGTGGTGTAACGTTCCATGAATGTTCCGAAGACATAAGGATTAGGCTGCATCAACACGTTTCTCAGATGGGGCAAAGCAATAATTTCTAATCTGCTACATTCCATTGTTGGTTTGCTCATTCATTTCATAGAGACTTCTGGTAACAATTAATACAGTCATAAAAAAGGGAAAATAACAGGGGAAAACATGCACAAAAATTGAAAGCAGATATCTGAATGCTGCTTTCCCGCAAATTTAGATCAACACACGTCTGCCTGGAAACTTGTAAATAGCATTCATAAGTGATGTTATCATATAAAGTGTGGTGGAGAAATCACAATGGAGCCTATTTGTACATTCTGGAATTAATATCTATGTGCAGATAATTAAGAGAACAATAAAAATACACAAAATGAATGTACACAGGGGAAGGTAGGAACTGAACATGATCCAAATATGTCATATTGTGGAAACCTTGGGGAAATAAAGCTTTATGGGATACTGGCAGATACCATTGCTGCTGGAACCAGCATTTTGAAGTCTTGCAGCTTGGAAATGATGCTTTCAGTTAATAAGGATGCGTGGGTGGAATTAAACTCACCACTCCCACCATTGTAGTCAGAGTTATGTGCCTAATTCCCATACACTGTGTTGGAAATAATTCCTGCAACCTCTTATATGAGAATGCTTGCAAACAAGCCATGGTAGCATCAAGATAAACCTTCTTTCTGTTGCTCATGGGCACATCCTCTTAACATTATCAAAGTATACAGCCTTAGGTGTGCACACAAGCATCAGGGATACTCCAGTGTGTTCCACTTAGCCAAGCGACTCGATTTTAATTTTTGACCTAATGAAAATCATTTTGAAAAGACTACAGGTGGGCACCTGAGTGG
The DNA here is from genome assembly GCF_009762305.2 of Zalophus californianus. Classification (NCBI taxonomy): domain Eukaryota; kingdom Metazoa; phylum Chordata; class Mammalia; order Carnivora; family Otariidae; genus Zalophus; species Zalophus californianus. The sequence continues at coordinate 136,199,707 of NC_045598.1, read as the reverse complement.
CTCAGTCATTAAGCGTCTGCCTTCCGCTCAGGTCATGATCCCAGGGTCCTGGGATTGAGTCCCACGTCGGGCTCCCTGCTCTGGGGGAGGCCTGCTTCTCCCTCTCCCACTCCCCCTGCTTGTGTTCCTGCTCTCGTGCTCTCTCTCTCTGTCAAATAAATAAATAAAATCTTAAAAAAAAAAAAGAAAAGACTACAGGTTATTCAAAGGCAATGTCACTAAACTAAGCAGTACCTTCCTAGACTAGTGCTTCCTGGTTTTAGGAATGTGTGTTGAAAGAATACACGCAAAGCATAGATACAAGGCAAGATATGGACTGAGTGATTTAAATGTTTTGTTGATTTATCTCACAGTATAATGCAGAAGGCTTTGAGAAAAGGAGCGTCTCATATTTGAGGCACGGCTAGGCGCACGTGGAGCTTTCTCTGCACAATTCAGTGCACTTTGATTTATAATAGACCAGATTTCAAAATCAATAAGTTTATATTATCAATTGTGTGTGTGTGTCAAAGAGAAAGGAGTTCAGATTTGCTTTAAAAGTCTTTGGTATTTTGTTACAAATAAATTCCAAAGAAATTAAGGCATACAGTGATTTTTATAGATAATTTTGAAAGAAACTACAAAAAATTACACAAGGGAATGTCTGGACACAGTTTCCAAATTTCCCAAAACATACATTTCCTTTTGAGATAGACAAAATGCTTTAAGCTCCTTGAATGGGGTGAGCACAGTGTTTTCTGTCACGAATTGCTTTAAAACAGTGTGTTCCCATGTTCACTTATCTTTGTAAAATTGTTAATAAGTAAATAAGAAGAGTACTACTCTCCTAGTGAAAAGATATTAAATGAAAACATAGGCATTAACATAAGCATTCTTCGATGCTCTTCAGCAAAGTGCCCCACCAAAAACCACAATAAGAACAAAAAATTAAAACCAATGTATTACCCCTATAATAAATAATTCTTCTTCCATGATCTTTGCCCTGTATCCTGTGGTGACTCATAGTAAATTGTTTTATAGGCTCATCATGAGAAATACAACTTCTCTCACATGCCAGCAAGACTTGCTTGACTTAAAATGGAAATGCTATCATATTGGCACATGGTATGGGTTTCAACAGGCAAATATTTATAGGAGATTTTTTATCATTAAAAAATACCTCAGTTTGTTAGTAATGGAAGGGCCATATAGTATTTGTTGTTAGTCATGGAAAGGGGCAGTTAGTCACCATAGGAGAAAGGATCACACACTGAAGGAGCTTCAATTCTGCGACATCTGTGGGACCTGTATTAAAATTATTATCCCCCAGCTTCTTGCTGGGAAGATTTAAGAAAAAATGTTTTTGACTGTGATGTTGTCCATGCTCTTAATAATCCTCAGGATGGATAGTTTTAGACAGAGGGGAGTCTTCCTTCTGCCAATGGCAAAACTGACAAAGGTGAAGTGTTACTTGATCTACATAGAAGTACAAGCAGTTACTTCTCACTTGCCCTTCCCCCATCTCTGTAACACACTTTCTCAGGCCAGCTCCCTAGCAAAACTGTCTCTGGAACATAAATTCACTCATTCTTTCAGAGACTAAACGTCACTTTTTCCTTGCGCCTTTGAGATTTTAAGAAGTACACTTAGACCATTTGACTTAAACTAAAACCTCTGTCTTTCAGAACAAAAGGGGATGTCCTAACCAGTGTGTGTGTGTGTGTGTGTGTGTGTGTGTGTGTGTGTGTGTGTGTGTGTGTACTAGTGGAACAGGGGAAATTCTCTTGAGGTACAACACAGAGTATGGAGATTGTATCCTATTTTGGAAAAGAGTCCTACCTTTGAAAGTTGCTCAGAGATCAAAACTTCTTAACATTCACACTCTTCTTAGCATTAAGAACATCAGAAAACTATAACAAACGTAAAGCTTTAACTATATATAATGTTCTTCAGGATTTTCCCTTACTAATTAGGATCTCACAGTTGTTCAGTGAGTTACTATTTTCCAGGGCACCTTGTACATTGTAGACACTCAGTTTTTGTGTATTTTACTGGATATGTGGTAGAAATACATATTTGATTAGATGTGATGCAAATTATGCTATGTTTGGCTGATATCATCCCAAGATGGGTTCAGGAGCACACGCTTATTACTGGAAACCAAAATTCAGTGATAAATTGGCTTTGATAATGTTGTACACAAAGAAAAAAGATAAGTGCAAGTGTCATTTGCTTTTAATAGTTGGTCCAATATTGGAAGGTGGTCATATTATAATAGAAACAAAAGTTAAGAGTCATTCTGTACCTGAAACCCTTCTCCCCCAAACTGACACAGTGCTCTATAAAAATCTAAACAGATTTATTCAGAATCCTTGATATAGCCTTTATCTTCAGGGGCATCTTTTACTAAAAATGAATCTCTGGGGATTAAGAATGACAAATTGCTAATTCTCGTGCAAAGCATATTTTGGGATGTGTGCATTAACTGTTCCTTTTCGTATAGGATCGGCCGTTCCTTCCCTGCATTGCTTCCTTTGATCTTTCAAGCTCTTACCATATACTATTTAATCACTGGGTAAATGCAAAAATATATGAAATATGCGTGTGATGTAATTCCTTACCTTGATAAATTCTCCAGTCTAATGCAAAATAGGGTGCATATGCAAAAAATTGTATTACAATGTGACAGTTTCTTCCATAGAAGTAGTACAAAGTGCTCTGAAAGCATGAAAGGAAAGAGATTTATAAAACAGATGATAGTTCAGTTAATTATTGAAGATCAGTAAGGATTGTTACAGGCAGAGGTAGAGATAGGATAATCCAGGAAAATCAAGTAGAAATCATATTTCAAAAACCATAAGAACTTCATGTGGTTGGAGAATAAGAGGGGACAGGAAAAAAGTGGTTAAAGGTAAGCATAAGGAGGTAGGGTGGGTCTAGACTGAACAAACCATGCCTGTGTACAAAAGTAGTTTGTACCTCTCCTTGCGCATAAGAGAAGGTTTTAAAATATATTTATCATATTTGTGGTCATTTGGAGGTACATGGATTATTACGGGGAGAGTATTAGATGGGAGAGGAGCAATAGAACAATCAGTTCAGACTGAGTTGGAAACTTTATTCCTGTTTGAAGGTGTAAGACCCAACCTTGGAAGAAACCAAGTAGCAGACTGTCAGATTCGCATTGATCAAATGTGAAAGCATGCAAGATCAGCATACCCTTTGGAAGACTGGCTGACACAGTGTCTGCTTTACACATGGTAGGAAGCGTACAGCCAAAATGCTGAGTGGTTCTCATTCCTCATGGCTCATTAAGATGAGACGAAAGGGGCGAGACTCACATTTCCAGCTCCACATCTCTAATAGAGGAATGTCAATGGGTTGTGGCAAATTGAAACGACAAAATGTTACTCTTTTGTGTATTTCCAATGGAGATGCTGGGTATGATAAAAGTTGTGTACATAATCTGTTGTCAAAATCCAGAAAAATAATTCCAGACTCAATGCAGTGATATTGTCTATAATTCTCTAAGTTAGCTTGACATCAATATTCTTTCCAGCATCATGGAGGGGAGCAGGGGGAGTGCCTTGTGAAAATTATAATATATCATGTGTAACATATAATCATTTAAAAGAAGAGTCAGACAACTTCTCTAGCTAGAATTTAAAAGTTTTTTTCATAAATAGGTAACCTAAGAGGAATGAACAAATATCTAGCAGCTTGGTTATTTTCCCTTAGGGTGGAAGTAGTTTAGTACTGTATGGGGCTGGCCCTTACCTAGCACCTGAAGTGAGCTTGTGAGCTTCTAAGTCAACTAATACCAAAAAGGAAAAGTAACCACATATCGTTTGTTTGATCATTCATTCATTGTTTGCTTCCTCATAATGACCATTTTATTTATTTATCTTAAGTAAACTCTGCCTCCAGTGTAGAGCTCAAACTCATGACCCCAAGATCAAGAGTCTCATGCTCTACAGACCCATCCAGCCAGGCACCCCATAATTACAATTTTGGATAACTTTACCAAGCACTGTGGATACAAAGTTATAAAAATAATGACTCCCTTCTTGTGGTATTTTCAAACTAGTAGAGATAAAAGGCAGACTTGCAAATAGATAAATTATAACACTGTGACAAGTACAAGGGAAAGATGGAATTAACTCTGTCTAGGACAGTCTAGGAAGGATTTACAAAAGTGATATTAGAATTTTGTCTCGAGGTATGAATGGCACTGAGCCAGGTTTAAAGGGGAAAGTCATACTAACAAAGAAATTTTAGTTAAAAAAATGTATCTCTAAGAAAAATTATTTTAAAATCTTGAGATCTAATAGAATGATACTTTCAAAAGCAACAAGGAACAAGAGGTAACAGATACGTTTGAAGCTTGGACTCTATCTTTCCAGAAAGTGCTGGATGGTCTACTGCACTTTGCCAAGAACAGTAACAAAGGAAAATCTTCCCATTCCTCTCAGTGCTAAGGTGTTTCCTCCTAATGTCATGCTTTTCTTCCATCATACCCTCATTTTGAAAGCAGCATCGTTAGAAATATTATTCTGGATGTGAGTAATCAAGTACATGATATTGAGAGCCTGTATTCATATTTTGAAGTATTTTAATTTAGCAAATAATTACTGGGGTTTAGAATTTCACCTGTCTAGTTAGATTCTTAGTTTTGCTTTTTTTTTTAAGATTTTATTTATTTATTTGAGACAGAGAGAATTAGAGAGAGAGAGAGAGAGCACATGAGAGGGGGGAGGGTCAGAGGGAGAAGCAGACTCTGCCGAGCAGGGAGCCTGATGTGGGACTCGAACCAAGGACTCCAGGATCATGACCTGAGCCGAAGGCAGTTGCTTATCCAACTGAGCCACCCAGGTGCCCTCTTAGTTTTGCTTCTTAATAAATATATGAATTTAAGCAACCTATTGATCATGTCCTTGGAACCCTAGTTTATTAATCTATAGAAATGAGGCAATTTCCCTGCTTCCCTGCTACATAAAGTGGGAGAGACAAATGCTTCTTGGATGATGCTTTACATTGGAAAATGTAAAATGCTGTAAAATGCGAATGTGATATTATTATAACAATGATTATCTGTGGTATCAATGCATGTCTGTTGAGTTAGGGTCAGAACGAATGCCCCGTTAAGAAGAAACATACTCTGCTCATTTTGCCTTTTGGAAGATGACAGAGGAAACTTAAGTAAAAATATCTATCTCACATTTAGCCTTACTAATTAGTGGTCATGTGACAATTGGCTTACCTTTCTGAATCTCAGTGTTTCTCATGTGTGAATTGTGAATGGAAATAACTAACACATATACATGTAATGTATTTCTGTTTACAATAGGATTTTTCATATAATAGTTCATGAAATTTACAAACCTATTAAGTAAGTTTTCTTTATGCAAAAACTAAGACTCAAAAAAGTGTATCATTTGTTTGAAGCCAGAAGTTTAATAGCTATGAGAGCCAAACTTTGACTCTCCTCATTTGTTATTATACCCTTGATTCTTCCTATAAATAGCATGTAGTTGCCCTCCCTAATTCTAGGTGTGCTATATTTCTTAAAGGGTTTAGATTCTAATTAAATTAATACCTATGTATAAGGCACTGTTACTGTCATTATGCTCTAGAAAATAAGGGCGAAAGACGTGTAACATGTTTGTGCCTGTTTCCATGTATATACATCTTTTTATCATTCACTTTAAATTATATAAATATCTTATTCCCCCAAGATATAAAATAAAGTAAATATTCTCATTAGATTTTTACATTTCAGTGATTTTCTATAAGTGTGGAGGATTTTAATTTTATTCCAGATACATGAGATAAGGCATCAATGTCTTGCTAATTTAAGTTTTAGGAAAGAAAAAACCCATTCAAGCCACAGTTGCTCCTAATTCACACACTTAAGGCTCTGTTTGCTTAGGTTTCATGATAAGCTATGGCATCCTCAAAGAATTAGCTGTGGGCGAGGAAGAAATCTTTATTCCCTTAGAATAATCAACTGAATCACCGTGGGATAGGGAAACAGGAGTGAATCAGGGTTTTGAGTACTTTTAAGCCCAGTATTAGATTTGAGGGCCCTTGTCTGCCTACACTAATGGATTTTAAACAAAAAGGTATCCATTTACTTTAAGAAGTACAAAGTTTATTTAAGAGCCCCTGATTTCTTTAGAATATGATATGAGTCTTGGCAATAAACAGAAACACATGATTTCGCAACATGTGTCCACATGTGGTTCGTGTACTCCGCATGTGTTCTTTCAATGGGTTCTATGACCTTGCTCTGGATCACATGTGTTATACATACGCTTTGTATGGTTCACATCTGTCTTAAAATTTTTTTTTCCCTGACAGTAGACACTCTTGTTATATTACCATTTGCTAGAATAATTAAATTCAAGGAACTTAACTTGAGAGGATTTGTGGGGGAGGGCATGTGTTAGTTTTGATTTATATTTGGTGTGTCGAGTGATACCCATTATAACTGCTTATCCTATCTCTTTGTGGGCATACTGCTGCTGCCTTCAACCTCACTGAAGCCAGACTAATCCAGAGATGTTCTTAAACTCCTGTGACTCATATGAAGGTTATCATTTTAGAAGAGACCTTGAAAACATACTCTAGATTTAAGGTAAAAAAAAAAAAAAAGAGAAGAAAGAAAAGAAACTGACATTTCCAGGAGGAAAGACTTATTTTTAATTTCATAGTGTGAATGCAGAACTCAAAGCATTTAAAGACATATAGTAAATAACAATATTAATCATGTAACAAAATTAAATTTAAATTAAATGTAAAGGAACCTTATGCAGTAGATTACAGTCACAAAAGAAAATATGAAATTAATGTGGACACAAGCCTGTTTTACTTATATTGGGAAAAAATAAAATTCATTGTCATTTAATGAATTACTTTCTATTATAGTACAGTTAATTATCTTCTCCTTTTACCCCAGGAAATATCTTTTAAAACTCATAGCTGTATCTGAATACATGCTATCTATTAAACAAGGAAGCAATACTTTCTATTAGTTAGAGTGTATATGTTTTCATCTGTCTTTAAAGAACATTCTAAAATTAGAGACTTGTCCCTTGAATAAAACAATGCCGAGCTTAATGAAGTCTGAGAAGCAGTGACTCCATTCTGTATCTTTTCTTGGTGTGTGGATGTAATGCTCATTAGTGTTAATAATACTTGAAAGTAAATGAAGCGTATTGGATTGTGGCTACCTTATCTATACACTGAGTAGGAATGTGGCACCCCCCAGCCAACAAGTTACCTAATGCTCAGTTGGCCAAATGTTAAAAGAGAATTGGTGCTGTAGGCGATTAAATCCACAGTCCGCCCCTGTGGACCAGGCAGCCGTAAATAAGCATTTTAAAAGAATCTCAGCCTTTAATGAAGAACAGGGGAATTTCTATCAGTAATCAGAAACAGCTTTGGAAATACAGGGACAGTGGTATGCATATTTTGATTTGTTGCATAGAACATGCATTGTTTTAGAGACATTCCAAAGAATGAAGCCCACTGTATTAGAAAATGTTTAGTTGCTTTTGAACATTTGAAGAATTTAGAGGCAACTTTCTAGAATAAAAGGAAGCATCCTGGTGAAAAGTGATTATACTTAATTAAAAATAAAAAGTGGCATAGAATGAAATGAGAGAAAGAACAGGTACACCAAACGAGGAAAATATACAAGCAATTGTAATCCTTGCAGGCACTGCATGGGAATCTGTGTCTATATTTAGAAAGAACTTTTAAATAAAAAGGAAAACATGCTTTTATCCTATAGTCTGCAATAACAAGCACATTAATATAGCATATGAAATCATCGCAACTAACAAATCATCATCAGAATTCTCAGAAGTAAATAAAATTCCATTTCCATGTAGTTAAATATACTTAGAACAGAGCAGAAAAACATTAAAAGCAAGGGTAAGTTAGAGGAAAAAAGTGAGACCTAGTAATAGGAAGAACATACATTCAGACTCATGGAATGAAGATGATTTGAAATGTTTATCTTCATCTGTGCGGATCACTATTCTGATTCAGTTGGTTAGTCAAAAGTAGTAAAATATTTTGTTTCACTTTTTTCCTTCTGCCTGGAGTCAGTAATCACCCTGTACATCGTGTTGTATATGAGACTGGAATTCAATGTGCTATGGATTCAGAGTGATAATGTAGGCAAATAACGTCTAAATATAGAGAGGTGACAAAAAAAAAATGGTACCAAGAATTGATGGGGCTGTCCCTTTACCTCACACCATGCAGCTGTTCATCATGATCGTGGAGATGATCTCTTACAGCTCGACCAATACCTTGCTGGGTGGAGTGGAAATGAAGGTATTTTTATTACTTATTGTCATACTAACGGGCATAGATGTACTTCCTGAGAGAAATGACTAACAATAGGTAGTTAATGCATGAAAGTCATGGGCACATCCAAAGTATCCTGGTAATGATGAGTTCACCCCTGTGCTCTCACTCCCAGAGGAACCACACCTTGACAGTTTACCTCATTGCCTCCTTGTTACTTCTATACACAAATATCTAATAGCCATCTCACATTTAAACAAATTAACATGACCCCGGATTCCTCAAACTCTACCCATTCCATAATTTTGCCAGTTGAATAAAAGTCAACCCCTTCCTCCAGATACACCCAAAACATTGAAGTTGTCTACAACTTCCGTCATTCACATCCACATCCAGTGTGCGAGCAAACACTGTTGGCTCTATTCCCAAAGCCTAGACATCCAGAATGTGAATTCTTTCTTCATTGTCATCATTTCTTGCCTGAATTTTTGGAAAAGCTTTCTAATTGCATTGGCTCTTGGTCTCTTTCAATCCATTTGCAGCACATCAATCAAAGGTATATCTTTTTTTTATTTTCATAAGCCATGTTTGATTATGCCGCTTCTTGACCCCAACCCTTCAAAAGTTTTGTGCTGCACTGAGAGCGGAAGCCACATTTCTTACACAGGGCTGCATGATCTTATCTCTTTTCTTCCCTCACTTTGCCTCAGATACATTGACTTCTATGATGTGCTATCCAGCAAGCATGATCCAGCTGCAGGGTATCGGTACTTACTGTCATTTGTTCCTCAAACACGCAGGCTTCAAATATCCTCTTGGATTATTCACCCTCTTCCCATAGGTCTCTGCTCAAATGTCACCTAATTGGAGGACTGACACTCCCCAGCATGATTTTTCTCTGTAGCATGTACCTCCATCTGATATAAAACTCATGTGTCCACAATGCCTAGAATAGTATCAGGCACATAGTATTTATTCAATAAGAGCTCATAGAATAAATGATTTTCTTCACTACAAGTGAAGAAAAATAAAGGCCTAGAAATCTTATCAAGTCTAAACTTGGCAGAGAAAGCTATAGATTAAAGAGGTAGAAAGTGGATAAATTCGGAAGAAACACCAAAAAGGGGAGCTTTAGCCATGTGCTCTCAGGACAGTCCAGAACTGTTGAGGCACACCAAATGGAAATATTGACATCAGAGATTCACCACATTGTGATCATATGTTATAGATCTTTTTTTCTAAGCACATTGGGTATTCTAACCCTATGAGGTGAAGACCACAGTCATCTTTTATTTTTTTCAAAAAATGAGGACATCAAGGTACAGAGACATTAAATGACTTGTCCAGGTTACTAGGGTAGAAAGTGTCAGGGCTGGTGTTGAAACTAAGGCAAGCTGCCTCAGAACCATCTCTCTTAAATAACATAATGTATTGCCTTGAATACTGTTGTCAAGAGGACCCATGCCTAATTCCTGACTTAATAGAATTTCTAGGCTTTCAAACCTAAGGAATTAATTCTGAAATTATTGTGACTCTGCTGGCCAAGCCCCAGCACCACTTGAGATTCTGTAACCCTGTGAAACTCATCATAGATGGTGTGTAGGCACCTCTATACCTTATCTCTCATTATATGCAACATACATCAAGTCATGCATAATCAACTTTAAAAGATACTCTTCTCAATGAGGATGGCTACACTTTTCAGTTATAAGCCTAAATGTCTTCAGTTAATCCATCTATTATGGAGTAAGACCAAGCCAATTTTGCATGTATGACTTTAACCACCTTCAAATTAGAACTGCTGTATCTTGATGAGTTCTGTGATTTACATCTTAATACATTTTGCAAGTCCAATAGAATATCCCATAGAATTACAATGTTTAATGTTTGTATAAGGTATAGATTTTATACTCATATCACATTCAGTATACTGTTCCATTAATTTGTACACAGGTGGGTAAGTAGATATAGACAAATACCACAGATTTGCGCGTGCACGCGCGCGCGCTTGCACACACACACACACACACACACACACACACACACACACACACACCAAACATACATTTGTTTTTCCCCTTGGAGATATTTAGCAATGCACACAAGGTTAGATCCTGCTTTTGATGTTGGAATTTGGCCTTTTTTCTTGAAAGTTTATTTATTAGCTAGGAGAAAAATCTCTGAATTCAACTTGAGAAACAGTCTTTTTAAACGTAGTCTATTTTTTTTTTTGAATCTTAGAAGAAAACTAAAAGTTTATAATACAATACATTGGTTTTCTATATGGCTAAACTGAGGCACAAAAAATTGCAATGACTATGCAAAAGGTATACTGGTATTAGACAGCAACCCCCCCCAGTACACAAACCCCCCCAAAAAACAACACACACACACACACACACACACACACACACACACACGATAGTTGTGTTGCTTCCCAATCTATTGCTTCAGGAATGTGCATGAAGAAAGCAAAGACAAGTATTTATCTTAAATAACTAAGCTTCAGGCTTCTTAGATAGATAAAGGTTCTCTATGGCTCTCCGGGGTCCTTTGTATCACTATTATTGTGTCACATTGTTTCTCACCCCTCTTTTTATTCCCTTAATTTTTTGTGTTTCTCTCTCTCTAAAATAAAACATCGACATTTTAAAAAATGGATGCATCAAATAATAGTATGTTTTGAATGTAAATATAAATCTATACGTACAGATAGATAAATAGACAAATAATCTCATTATCTCTACTACTTCAATAGACGTTTAATATTAAAACTCAGAATTGACTCATTTGGGGAAAGGTAAGTCAGGGGTTTGATGAAGATGAGCAGCATTTCCTTTTTTTCGCATCAGAAGTGGAAAAATCCACGATTTTCTCATTTTTTTCCTTGCTTTTTGATACCAATTTATTTTGTGTTATTTCAGGGCTGGTTCTTCTATTACTCTTCATTTTTTATATTCATAAACTCAGTCTTGGTATTTTTCCCATGGAAAATGCTCCACTTTGTGGATTAATAAATAAATTTAAAACAAAAGATGAACAAAGTAGTAAGTAAGCCCATTTATATGCCATCTGCCATAGTGTATTGGTGAGTATTCCAAGCTCTGAAGAGCTTTTAAGAAATATAAGCCCTTAATGCTAAGGTCGTTATTGTGTTAATAAATACTCTTCTATAAACTCAAACTCCACAGCTGGATGAAACATCTTTTTATTTATTTTTGGTTTAAAATTTTTACTGCAGCCAAGAATCTATCTTTTATGATCATGCATTTTGAAAACATAGTTGGGTTAAGTCTTACTACTTTGGTCTAATAAACAGAGACGAAAATGGAGCAGCTGAATGAGGCCTTAAAATCCTGATTTTTGTGTCACTTGACTCGGCCACCTGGTTGCCTACAAAGAGATCCTGACCTATGTCACAAAAGCATTGCTGTGGGGATTAAATAACGCATAGCTGCAAGTGATTTGAAAGGGTACCCCTGCATGACTTTTGGGTGTTCATTTACCCTGCTTGCCTGTGACAGGCCACTTGGACGCTGGTGTGAGACTAGATTACTGGCAGGTTAACCAGTATACCTTATTCTGAGTCTAGTAGGAGGCTAGGATTAAAAACAAAATACTCACTTAGAGGTTGGATTATATTCAGCCCAAATAACAGATGATTTTACAATCCTGGGATTTTCTTATTTGTTTTCTTCAAGGCAAAAAGAAGTTGAGTAAAGCCAATAGATCTTCCTTATTTTTTTTAACTTATAATTTCACCAAATACTGAAGTAAAAGATTATCTTCTTGGCTTAAAGTTTTATTAGCCTTTTTTTTTCTTCAAGTGGGAAAAGGAAGTGCTTTGTTAACTTAAGTGAAGTCGAGTGCCCTTTCTCAGGGTAGATGCTAAGATCATATGTTAGTGTATATGCAAAAGTATCTGGACAGGCAACTAAATGAATGATAAACATTAATCAAATAATAAAACTGTTTTAAAATTTATTAGAATCTAAATAAATTCATTTTACTACCAGTATTTTTTTCTCCATTTTCAATTGTAAGAAAAATTTATTAATAGGGATATATCCATTTTGTTGGAATATATTTGTCATATTTATTTTTGAAATAGGTTTCCACTCTTCCACAGGAAAAAACTATTCCTTTTCATTTCTCTCTGCCAATCTCAGCCCATATATACTCATTACTTCACACCTGGGCTAATGTCTCTCACCAGTCTTTCCCCTTCCAATCCCTCCTAGACAACAAATCCACTCTGTCTTTTATTATCCAACTTATGTCACTTCCCCATTTTCTAGAGGGTAAAGTTTAATATTCATGGTCTCACAGTGAAATTATTCTACAAGCTCCCTTCACGTCTCTGGTCAGTTTTACCTTTTATCACTTTTCTGCATAAAACCTTCCCTCCAGCCAAACTATTTTATTAATTAGCCTCATACTCGTTAATTCAATAACTATTTATCATCCACTCTATATAAGAGTTTGTCTCATGGGTCTGTGATGATTCACAGGAAGGCATCCTCCTGTTGTGAGCATGCTCCTCGTGCAGGAGTTCCTCGTCTGCTGCTTTTGTAGCTTCACTTGAAGACTTTCCTGGAAAGTTCAAGTCTTAATGATCAGTTCCTCTTCTACATGTATGAAGATTATATCATTATATCCGCGATTGTGCTGTATCTGTTAATCCATAGGAAGTAGGAACTTATGTTTATTTTAGCTTGTGTAGGGTCTTCCCAGTATCCTTCTTAAGATACAATTTTAATAATTATTAATCGGAAGGAAACATAAGGAAGTAAAAGCACCTGTTTTTAGTCAGATACAAGTTTGAATCCTGTTTGTGCTGTCCGGCAATGTGTCCTTAGGCAATTTATTTAATTCTTCTTAGTGTTCTCTCCTCATCTTATAATGGGAATGGTAATAACTACTCCATAGAGAGTTGTGAGTGCTAAATATTTAATCACTTTTCCTCTTGGTGATGAAGAAGTACTAAAATTAGAACTAGTGAATTTATTCTCTGGATAATCATTTTTTCAAAAAAAAAAGATTACTGAAGATTGGTAATCCATTCTGGCTTCAAGCAAACATGATTGTCTTTCTGATTTATGTATATACTTAACATTTACATATGTGTAACTGTATTATGGTTGATTTTCTTTGTACTAAAGTTATTGCCTCCTATAAGAAGGTCTGATTTTGATATTTGGTGATAAATAGAAAAACCAAATTTCCACTTGGAAGTGTCATTAAGTACTCTTCATGAGGCTGAAGATTCGCCCATTTTAACCATAATTGCCTAGCAACAAACTTCTTAGCACAATATTCATGAGTTCAAATAATATCTAAATTTTTTCATGGTCCCATCTGTGTTATACACTTCTAAAGTTACTCAGGGAGGAGTGACTCTACCTTTCTGCACTGTAGAGCAACATTTTCCCCTCATATGCCATAGTCCAGTCAGTCAGCTTTTATAGACTAGGTCCTGACACTGTGGGGGCTCTCATCATTGGAAACCATTATCAGAGGAAATTAAGGTGCCAACCACTCACCCAGAGAAAGTCGTCATGGTAGTTATAGTTCTCCAAGCCACCAATTTCCTGAGCTTTTTTTTTTTTTAAGATTTTATTTATTTATTTGAGAGAGAGAGTGAGAGAGAGAGCACGAGCAGAGGGAGCTGCAGAGAGAGAGTGAGAAGCAGACTCCCTGCTAAGCAGAGAGCCTGACTCAGGGCTCCATCCCAGGACCCTGGGATAATGACCTGAACCTGGGATCATGACCTGAGCCAAAAGTAGACGCTTAACTGACTAAGCCACCCAGGCGCCCCTAAAAATAAGAATTTTTTTATTGTGGAAAAATGTACATAAAATTTATCATTTTTAAGTATACAGTTCAGTGGCATTAGGTACATTCACGTTGTCGTTCAATGATCGCCACTATCTATCTCTAGGATGCTTTTAGTGTCCCATCCTATATCCAGTAAGCAGTAATTCCCCATTCCTCCCTTGTGATTCCAAGCCCTGGCGACCACTGTCCACTTTTTGTCTCCATAAGTTTGACTACTCTAGGTCCCTCATATATTTGCTTTCTTTCTTCCCTTTTCACCTCTTAAAAATATAAACTCTTAACTTTGTTGGTTTTGGAAACGTGGACTTGATTATGAACAATTAGCTAAGAAGTGGCCCAGCGCACTGAGAGCTCCCGTGCTGGTCCATTGATCTGATTCCCCGGCGAGCAGCAAGGCCTGCTGCTGCTGGGCTGAGCTTGGTGAGCCACACTTCCCGAGGGGTGCTCCTCAGGTTTACTTTAAGAGACTGTTAAGGGACCCTGCTGAGGAAACCTTTGGATCACAGATGCCCAAGTAAAAACATTTACCATTACAGTGTAATGGAAAGCAGATTTTAACATTCAGGGAAAATGTGATTTCAGAAATATTAAAGATCTTTATGTGGAAAAGGCATCTTTTTAACGGAGTCCCTGCAGGAAACAAACTCCCCCCTGGGTGTTATGTAACATAAGCATGGTTCAAGCTTTGAGATAGGGTTCAGGCAGTTTAACGGGGGACAAGCAACAAACTCAAGATATCCAGACTTGAACTTGAAAGAAGTACAGATGGAAAAAATATAGAGTGATCAAAATTTATACAACATTGCTCTGATCAGGAAATAAGTTTATCAGAAGAAATGGTTTGCAAAGTATTTATAACTCAATAATTTAAAATATTCCCTTCTCTGTAAGTTGTCTTTTAATGCTTCATTGCATGATAGATGCAAGGTAGAATACTATACATGATAAATTCCTACAAACGCCTTATTCTTTCATAATTATTTGTGTGTATAGAGAATAATGTACTGCTCTGCAGAGAATACTGGGTTTTATTTACTTAAGTGACTTTATCAACATATAAATTGGAAAAATATATATTTATTTGTCCCTGGATCATCTCTTGGTGTTATCACTAGCAAAAATAATCATAATATTTAGACACTATTTATAATTAAATAATTTTTTCTTTTCATTTATAAAATGCTGAAGGTTTTCAACACTCATTTCTAAACATACAGATGTCAATGCTAAGGTACTGAAAAGGCATTAAAACTGAATTTTTATGCATTGATCTAACAGGAAGCAGTTTCCACTGATGTCAGTGAGGGAAAATTACTGGTTTATTCTCTGTGACCCTTCCCAGAGAAATAAACTGGCATTTATACGTTATAAACAGCCAAACTGCATCCTTTAAATATAAAATTTTACAGTCAAATGCCAGTATTTAGATCTGATATGAATTCTCTGATGAGCATTATGGTATAATGAGTAAAATGCCAGGAAAACAAAGACTTATAGGAAGAGAATTCCTCAAGGGAAACCAAGCTCAAAACCTTTCAATCAAAGCATCAGTCACATTTCTATTCTTATATTCAGCCAGTGGTATTGATACTGACTCATATTCTGAGTGAGAAAGAATATAACATTTGAATAACTGCAGGACACACAATAGACCTTTGTTATGGCATCTGGCTTTGCATGTAGACTATGTCTTCACAGTGGAGAAATCATCAATTTGCAGGCAAAGAGAATGTGAAGAAACATCTTTGTCAAACATTTGCCTATTTCTATTTCCCATAGTTCCCCATACATTCTGCGCTGTCTTAGAGTTTATGATATCAATTAACTCCTATAGCTCCCATTTGGTATGTCACATCCATTCTAAAGTAAAAATGGTTCATTTCTTTTAATCTCTTTCCCTATTTTTCTTTATCTTTGAATTTAATTTTGACTATAATGATCACTGGAAAAAATATCATAAATAATGTTTGCATGAAACATTAAAGAAACCCATGCCTTTCTCACAAACAGGCGAACATTCCAGTTCCTGTTAGTAAGAAATTTGAGTCCTGTTGGCAATAACAACGAAGCAGGGTGGCAACTGTCAGTCGTCTCGCTTTCCAGCCATTCTGATTTTCTCATTGTTCCAAACACAACAATCTATTTTCTATTTCCCACTCTCTGCTTTTTTATATTCCGCTCTTCTCTCTGAAATATTCTTCCTCTTTTCAGTGAGAATCCTAGCAGTCTTTTATATCTGAACTCCTTTAGGAAGCTTTCTTTAATAATTTCAGACAAGTGTAATAGCACTTAATAGATACATCACTACTTTTGATCTTGACTAGATTGTGTGTTTGCATGGATAAATATGTACTTTTTAAAAATCATATATAAACTGCTTGAGACTCAGGGATGTGTCTTCTTTTATCCCCCATAATACCTTTAATGCTAACTTTTATTATAGGATAATGAGGAGTCTTCTCTCACTAGAATTCATCCTCTTCAAATTGCAAGCAGGCTATCTAAAATAAGCAATCAGCTCATGTTGATTAAAACCCCACAACCTGGGCGCCTGGGTGGCTCAGTTGGTTAAGCGACTGCCTTCGGCTCAGGTCATGATCCTGGAGTCCCGGGATCAAGTCCCGCATCGGGCTCCCTGCTCGGCAGGGAGTCTGCTTCTCCCTCTGACCCTCCCCCCTCTCATGCTCTCTATCTCTCATTCTCTCTCTCTCAAATAAATAAATAAAATCTTAAAAAAAAATAAAACCCCAAATCCTTGTTAGCAATGATAGGACCCTCCATGATCTTCTCTCTCTTCCCTCTCCAACTTCATCCTGAACCTACTTTTGCTTTTTATGCTCTTGTGGTAAGGGATTGTGTGTCTTGGAACACACACTATTGTTTTTCTTTTTCTTTTCTTTTCTTTTTTGTATAGATTTGCCATCTCCTTGTCCTGCCATTCTCTTCCCACTCCCCTATCATCATTTTTTAAGATTCAAGTCAAACACCCCCCCCCCCCGGAAGACTCTGCCTCAAAAGGCACACATACCTCCCCATATGCAACATCTGTCCTCGGATAGTGCCTACAGTATCCCTCTGTCGGGGGAGGTTTCGTGTGACATAGCATTCACAAGCACCCGTCAGCGTCTCTTTTTTCTCGGGGGGACTGTAAACTCTTCAGGGAAAGGGGCTGTCTTCTAACTGTCCTGAATTCCTTGCATGTGCCACCGAGCTGTCATGTGGTAAACAGGTAACAAATCTGACCAGGAGTGAGGGCAGAAGTGTTGAATGCCTATTTCTCAGGTCAATTGTGATTCACTGCCTCACCCTGAACTTCAGCAGCATCTTTAAGTGGGTTAATAACTATGACCCGTATAATAAGGAAATGTGTCTTTGAAACTGTAAAGCACTGTCAAGTGGTGGTTATTATTTATTTATGCAAGAGGCTTTAGCAGTGGGGACTGATTTCTAAGTTTACTTTATTATGAATATGCAAATTGTTAGGACGATTAGTGATGAACCAATCAGACTGTTTTTTGCTTAGTCAGGCAAGTGGCCACAGACTTAGGTAAACCCAGATAGTTCTTAGCTGTTGGCTTTCTGTTCTCACGAGCAAGGAGATGAATGCTGTCACCTTCTTCAGCTGGCTGCACGTGGACTAGATCAGGTTTCAGTTCCTTGCCACAGGACAACTCTGAGCTGTCAAGGTGCTCCTAGGAGAACCATAGGGGTGTGGAGGAGCCCCTGAAAGAGAGACAGTGGTGGGGTGAAGGCACCAACAGAAGATTCTGAAGCAGAGAACAAAGAAGTGGGTGTTGAAGAAAGATGGGCGTATACACAGAGATTGTTTTCTATCTCAAAATGCGCCACAGTATTCGACATTCTCCTTGAAATGTTTCAAGTAATACATTTCCATATATTAAATTTGTTTTTTCTTTTCATTTCATGCTCTCCATTTCTATTGAGTTACATATGAATTTGTGAACTGTTGCTCCTTTGTTCTTCTACCACTTTATTAAATTAAAAATTGGAAGTAGACGTTTTCCATGGTGTTTCCTGTTTGCCTAACATCTTTGAAATCTATCCTGTATTTGCAGGAAGATCTCAAATATTTGCACCAATAGGAATGGAAGTGGGGTGCCTGGGTGGCTCAGTCAGTTAAGCTTCAGGCTCTTGATTTCTGTTCATGTCATGATCTCCGGGTTGTGGAATGGAGCCCTGCGTGGTTGGGTTCTGTGCTCAGTGGGGAGCTTTTTGAGATTCTTTCCCTCTCACTCTGCCTCGCCCCCTGCTCACGCATGCGTGCTCTCTCTCACTCTCCCTCTCTCAAGTCAATAAATAGATCTTAAAAAAAAAAAAAGAATGGAAGTAAACCTGCACCAATGGAAGTCTACACTCTAGAAGTGCCCCAAGACACACTTGGGCGTGCATTGTTTCAGTGATTATAGTAAAACTACCTAAAGCAGTGGCAAAGATTCTTCTTTAGGACTATTTTCACATTAATTCTATTAGTGTTTAAAAATAATTGCATTTCTCTAGTTAATTTAACAGTTTGCTTAAAATAGTTTTTAGAAAATTGTTATTTTTAATTTCTACTCTAAAATGGGTGTATGAAAAATATAGATTTTATTTGTCTTAACAATTAAAATGCATGAATTTGCCCCTCAGGTTGTTCAAAAGCAAAATCATTACTATCCCTACCAATATACAACTCTTAACAAATTAGGTATAAGTATTTTTGAAAGAAAATTGATCATAAGAGGTTTTTTTTTTTGACCTGAGAATTCGCATTGGTCTTACGCACAGTTAACATCCATCGGAGAAGGGTCATCTTCTGTTTCACACAACTCTCTCAAGGGGGTATCTTAACTTTTCTTACCTTTCCTGCATATAATTTAAAGAAAAAAGATGCAAAAAGAGAATGGAGGGATTAAGTATTTTTACTCTTCTTGGATCTTATCATTATTTTGGGGGGGGAATAGTATGATGGCTTGTATTTTCTCTGCTTTTTAAAAAAATTTAAAAAATTATTTATTTTTTTATTATGTTCAATTAGCCAACATATAGTACATCATTAGTTTTTGATGTAGTGGTCAGTAATTCATGAGTTGTGTATAACACCCAGTGCTCAGCACAACACCTCCCCTCCTTAATACCCATCACCCGGTTACCCCATCCTGTCACCCCCATCCCTTCTGTAACCCTCAGTTTGTTTGCTGGAGTCAAGAGTCTCTCAGGGTTTGTCTCCCTCTCTGATTTCTTCCTGTTCAGTTTTCCCTGCCTTCCCCTATGGTCCTCTGCACTATTCCTTATGCTCCACATATGAGTGAAACCGTATGATAGTTTGTTTCTAGTTTTATTGAGATACGACATATAACATTCTGTAAGTTTAAAGTATACAACATAATGTAAGTTTAAAGTATACAACATAATGATATATGATATACTTATCATGTATATATATGTATATATATATATATATGTATATACCTATAATGTAATCATTATGAAATGATTACAATAAATTTAGTTAACATTTGTCACCTAAACAGTTACAAATTTTTATTACGTATAATGAGAACTTTTAAGATTTACTCTCTAAGCAACTTTGAAAAATACAAAACACTATTGTTAACTATAGTTACCATGCTATGCATTACATCCCCAGAACTTATGTATGTTTTAGGAAGTTTGACCACATTTACCCATTTCTCCCCACCCCTCACCCCTGCCTCTAGCAACCATGAATTTGATCTCTTTTTTTATGAGTTTGTTTTTTTTTCAGATTCCTGCATATAAGTGAGATCATACAGTATTTGTCTTTCTCTGACTTAGTTCACTTAACATAATACCCTCTTTCTTTCTTGCTGATTTTATTTACCTTAATTTAACAATGATGAAATGTTTATTGAAGATCAGTGAGAATATCAAGACTAAATTTACAGGTTGTCTCACACATTTACAATATGTCTCACAGAGCATTTAACCAATCTATTGCTCACACATATTCTAATGACACATTTGAATTCCAGTTGATTTTCAGTTTAGTTTACTGAATTTGCTGGCTACTTTGGCCTCATAGTTGTTAATAAAAATAATTTGTAAACATTGAAAAATAGTTATCAATTTTTTCTATTTTTTTTGACAAATATGTTCTGTCCACCATGCCTCAGAGATTATATTTATTTATACTTTATTCGTGGTGGTGAAAGTATTTGTGTGCCTTCCATTAATGGTGCAACCACCACCTTGCTACAGGATTTTCTGTATCTTTAATTCTGCTGTGATTAAATGTGGTACAGCAGGAATGACTAGTCTTTTATTCTGTTCACAAGTGAATGTGTGAACAATAAATGCAAAGGAAACAAGCTAAGTTGTTATTGTGATTAAAACAACCTACTGTGTGGTTACATGCGTATTTTTTTTAAAGATTTTATTTTTATCTGAAACAGAGAGGGAGAGAGCACAAGCAGGGGGAGTGGCAGGCAGAAGGAGAAGCAGGCTCCTCACTGAGCAGGGAGCCCTGTGCGGAACTCGATCCCAGGGCCCTGGGATCATGACCTGAGCTGAAGGCAGCTGCTTAATAGATTGAGCCCAGTACATGCATATTGTAATTATTTCTTATGCCTGGGATTCCATCTGCTTTCCTTCCTTTTTTCTTTCATACAATAAATGTCCATATTTAGAGCCAAAAGTAGAAGGGAAAGCTTAGGGAAACATCAGTTTAAACTTATGTCACTGACTGCAACAGAAGATTGGAACTATAAAAAAATGATTATGAATTGGGGAATACACCTTATATTAAGTGAGTCAGAAAAGATCTGGAATTTTCCCAAAGACTTATAGAGGCTGAAAATACAGCCTGATTGTAGGGGGAAAGAACTCTAAGAAGACAAACTTTCGGTTAAACCAAAATGAAAATAGCTAAAATATTTTAGCCAAATAAATATAAAAATATTTTAAGAGTTTCAGTTTCAAAATTAGGTTTTTAATACATAAACTTGCTTACATAACATCTTCTTCCTTTAATGATATGGAGTTCTAACTTATTTTTATTATTCTTATATTATTCTTATTTTAAAAAGCTAGTATCTTTTCTTGAGCTCATAATATATAAATTAAAATACCTTAAACTCAGCATTCTTAATTTTAAATCATCATTAATAAATCCAAACATTTATGTTTATTCTCTTATTTATATAAATTATCTTTTGAAACTAGTGTAAACAAATGTAAAGAGTCAAGTTTAACTTTGTTTTTTTTACATGACGAGGTTCAAGTCTATCAATAAAAATATACAAAATTATGCATATTCTCCTATAAGAAAATTACTTTATCTAAACAATAAATCGAAGTTATGCAAAGCATTTACTAACATTTGAAATATTCTGATCTAATAAATATTTAAGAACAATAGAAAAAAGAACAATAGAACTAGTGAATATTTCAGACTGAAATAATGTTTAAAATAGACTACATTAAAATAGTTTTAGTCCACTAATTCCTGTCATGCCTTCTTCTATTTTTCTTTTAAAATATATATGAATGGGGGTGCCTGGGTGGCTCAGATGGTTAAGCTTCTGCCTTCGGCTCAGGTCATGGTCCCAGGGTCCTGGGATCGAGCCCCATACTGGGCTCCTGGCTCAGCGGGGAGCCTGCTTCTCCCTCTCCCTCTGCCTCTCTCCCTGCTCATGCTGTCTTTCTTTGTATCTGTGTCTCAAATGAATAAAATCTTTAAAAAAATATATATGTATACACACATACATACATATATATGTATATATATACGAATGATTCACAAACACTAAAAATTGATAGAAAAAAATATCCTTCTAGCGTGGTGAAATCCAAAATATAATTTGGATTTTCAAAGACACAGTCCTCCTGATTGAAAGTGTTGGCAAAATTCAGGAATTTTTCCTAGCTGCAAGATTAAGGAATTGGAGTTAAAACAAAACAAAAAGATAAAAGCCTACCTACCAGCACTAGGAGGCAAAGGAGACCTTTATGAAAGGAGCTGTCTGTCTCACTCTACAGAGGAGCAGGGTCAGAGGTCATCAGCATAGCACACGCTATTCTGTATCATAATATAACAGTGCTTCGTTAATGGAAACATACCAATAGTCACTAAAAAACTTCTAGCTTCATTAAATGGCAAAATTTTCAGAGATTATCAGAGGATACTTATAGATAATGGGAACACTACCTATGCCATTCTCCAGGTAATTTTATGTCCTCCTGTGAGAGGAATCAAGAGCAACATATTTCAATGTGGAATCTTTGGGATAACTGAAAAATTATTTTTCTGGGATCCTGCTGCATTGCTCATGAATGCGCTAGGTGCTGTTCCTGGCTCCCAGTCTTTTATTCTTTTTCACGCAAAGCTGAAAAACAAATCACAACAGAAAATTTTTGGCAATGTGTACTTAATATTTCAATAGAAAGTTTGTGGAGTGTTATGGATTTGAGGAAGATGAAAAGAGAGTTTTCATATGAAGGCCAGAAATAAGAAAAGCACTTATCAATAAGTGCAGCGTCTGAATCTAGTCCAACACTGAGTTTGAGTGCGACACCAGTTTATGTTTTCAAAGCGTTAGAGGTGGGGAGGGTAGATGAGTTGACCAGCGCTAAAAGATAATGCTTTTTTTGGTCAGCATAAAGCATCTTGCATAGAGACATCAAATGTGCATTCCAGTCTAAACACAAAGATTCAGAGTCAATATTTTATTCGTTATTTGTTATCACACACTGTTTTTTAAATTATAGAAATAATTATATATTTGTTTAAGACAATTTTCCCAAAAGGTATTACATGACTTCTTTAAGTGAAGAACTCCTTTTTTTTTTTTTTTAAAGATTTTATTTATTTATTTGACAGAGAGAGACACAGCGAGAGAGGGAACACAAGCAGGGGGAGTGGGAGAGGGAGAAACAGGCTTCTGGCAGAGCAGGGAGCCTGATGCAGGGCTCGATCCCAGGACCCTGGGATCATGACCTGAGCTGAAGGCAGACGCTTAACGACTGAGCCACCCAGGCGCCCCTAAGTGAAGAACTCCTTTAAGAAACTGAAGAAAAATAAGAGATCTTTATATATGAAAACCTAAGAGATGTAGTCAAATGACACATCTTGGAAAATATACAGCTTGAATGAATTTCTTATTTGATAATTTGTATCAGTATGGACTCATGGAAATGCATTTTATTCTACAGGATAAAATCCAGTATCATCATATTTTTATGATTAATTTTGTTCCAGTCTTAGTCTTTAAGAGCTCCTACTCTAAATTTCAATGAATATTTTAGGAACAAAAATAAATTAATTAATTAGCTAGGTAATTCATTCAAGTAACTAGAAAAAGCAGGAAAGCCATGAAAAATGTTTAAAGGAATTAATAACAAAAATAATAAATGACAAAATGTAAAAACTAAATAAATAAAACCAAGCGCAGTACTTTAAAGAGACACAGATACATTTCATGTCAACCATTTTTTAAAAATAACATTAGTTTTGAGATACAGAAGAGACTGAGAAATCATCGCTAATTATAGTGTGATATCAATAAACTTTAAATACAATATTGTATGAATTTTTTTCAGACACATATAAAGCGCTCACATAAAATTAGATCAAATTGAGAAACCAGAATAGACCAGTAACAATAGAAAATGTGTTAGAAATTGTACATTATGCTTCTACTTAAATGTCTTCTTCTCCCCGAGATTTACCCTAACCACCATATTTAAAATCGTAGCCCACTCTCTCACTCCTTTTTTCTTAATCCCCTAGACCTTACCCTACCTTTTAGTTTCTTCCATTATTTTTATCAACTGCTTACACACTATACTGCTTACTTATTTATTATGCTTATTGTTCACTGTTTCCCTTGCTAAAGCGCAGTCTCAAAAGCTCAAAGCTCTTTGTTTGTATTGTGCAAGAGCCTATCCCAAGATCCTAGGACATTTTTGAGTGTATAATAAATATGCAAAAGTTTTTGCTGAATAAAAAAGAAGAAGAAGAAACATCAAAAACATTCCCATTAAAGTGGAAAAAAAAAGATAAGCATGCTACCCTACTATTATTACATATTACTCTGGAAGTTCTAGACAACTGAGATAAGACTAGAAAAATATACATATATACACAGATACAGAAACTCGTATGTATATTTACTAAGTAATTTAAAAATATAGTTAAAACATTGTTTGAAATAGAAATAACAATACAAATAAACTACTGGATTATACCCAATATGAAGAAAAACACAAAGTTTGGTGAAATATATATGAAAAAAGTCTTTAATAAAATGTCAACTGTTTCTGGATGAGAAGATAAAAATTGGTAAAAGTTTCACTTCTCTCTAAATTAATCTAAAGACATTAAATAAAACTTCAGTTAAAATTACAGTATGATATTTTATGAGAATTAGCAAGATAATTGTAAAATTCACCCAGAAGAGTAAATAATAGACATAATCCTGAATACAGAAAAATCCCTTAAAAGGTAAAATACTAAGAAGGAATTAAACCACCTAATATTTGAAAAAACACACCTGAAATCAAAGTGATTTAGGTCATTTGAAATTAAAGGACATACTGAGATTTAACATGCAAGTATAAACAAATAAAAAGACTCATGGGACAAACCAAGCCTCAAAATGACTGTCTCACTTTGAAGTTCCTTCTAAGTAGCCATGTTCACCACTCAGCCCTTCTTAAAGAGATGACCATATTTAGAACTGCATGGGCTCACTACCACTTCCCTGTTGCTGGGTAAACTGAGGGTGTACTTTGAATCCAAGGACAATCAATTCTTAGGCAAATCTGTGACTTATGTATGACATGAGTATGGTAAAATAATGCATGAGGTCAATCAAATTCTCTCTTGTGGTATACTGAACTAGAAAACACTGAGTTAATGGCAATTTAGGGGTGACAACTGAAGCTAATTAGATTCTGTGAAGAAAAGTAAGGGCATAGCCAAAGTGAAAAGTGTACTGTGTATATACCATGAAAGAGCAGAAATCGAGAAATTAATAAAGAAGTCATGGGAAAGAGAAAAGATATTTTGAGGAGGGGATAAGGAGTCTGGAAAATAGATAGTATCAGGAAATGAAGATCAAAGAGCAGCAGGGGCACTATGAAAAAACAGCAAATGACCCACGAGAGATTGAAAAAGTATGCATTCATTAGAAATTCCTCTATTTCCAATAGAGGGATCAGTAAACAATAGTCCATGAGCCAAATACAGCCATTCTCCTATTTTTGTACTATTTACAAAGAATTGTTTTGCAATTTTAAATGATTTAAAAATCTAAATAAGAAAAATAGTTATAAATAAGAACTACATGAAATTCCAATTTCAGTGTCCATAAATAAAGTTATTAGAACATAGGCACACACATTTATTTATGGATTGTGTATGGTTGTGTTTATGGTACAACGGCACAGTAGAATGAATATTTGGGATAGACACTCTAGGTGGTGATTACATCACTGTGCATTGATGTACTACAAAAAGATGTGAGGCAGTTAAAACTCACACATTTTAAGCCATGGTGTGTGATAGGACACCAAAATATTCAAAGACTAAATATAAAAAATCTCATAACAGATCATTAAGAACAGATAAACATTTGTAATTTGCAATTGATTTTTTTAAAGATTTTATTTATTTATTTGAGAGAGAAAGAATGAGACAGAGAGAGCATGAGAGGGGGGAAGGGTCAGAGGGAGAAGCAGACTCCCCGCTGAGTGGGGAGTCTGATGCGGGACTCGATCCCAGGACCCCAAGATCGTGACCTGAGCTGAAGGCAGTCGCTTAACCAACTGAGCCACCCAGGCGCCCTGCAATTGATTTTGCTGATAGGGAACACTAACTCTGAATCTCAGCTAAATGAGACGCTGTCCCCTCAGAAAAGAATTCCATTCTTCTCATAAGCCAACTAGTATTACAAGCAATTTTATTTAATTATTGTTAAATTTTAAATTTTGTGGAAATTTGTTTTCCCTGTTATGTAACTACCTAAATATTTTCAATTTTGACTTGTGTCTGCAAAACTTAAATATTGAACAAAAAGTTTTTTTTTCCTCCAGAAAACCTGCGAATCTCTGATCTTAAGGATTCCCAGCTTGTATTTCAATGCACATGTATCTTCACAAGGTGCCTGTGATGGTTAATTTTGTGTGTCAACTTGTCTGGGATGCCCAGATAGCTGATTAAACATCATTTCTGGGTATGTCTGTGAAGATGCTTCCACCTTCCACCTTCAGTTTAATTTAGATGGAAGTAACATATATTGGTTCTGTTTCTCTGGAGAACCCTAATATAACATCCTCCTTCGTTTGAAAGAAATTTAGAAATTTTTTCTTCTTGAGAAAAATAAAGGAGCAAATACAACAGTAGGGGGTGCCAAGAGTGTTGTTTAAAATGTTAAAATTTGAAGCAAAATTTATTAAATGAAATTAAATGGGTAAGTTCATATTAAAAAGTTGTAGGTACTCTGAAAAACAAACTGAGGGTTCTAGAGGGGAGGGGGGTGGGGGATGGGTTAGCCTGGTGATGGGTATTGAGGAGGGCACATTCTGCATGGAGCACTGGGTGTTATGAACAAACAATGAATCATGGAACACTGCACCAAAAACTAATGATGTAATATATGGTGATTAACATAACAATAAAAAATTAAAAAAAAAAAGTTGTAGGTACTAATGAATACAGGTCCATACATTCCAAGTTCCAGAGAGCATAAGTTGACTCCTTCTGAATGCTTGCTTTGGAGACAGCCTTTGGTGTGTGCTGTGTTCTTCCCCCCAAAACACCTGCTTCTCTCACAAGGCACCGCAACCAGTATCTCCAAGGGATTCTGCTCTAGAAGCTTCTTCCACCCTTGTCGCTGCAGGATAGTGATGAGCACAGATAGAAAAACACGTTTTATAATTTGTTACCATGTCCTTCATGCCAGGCTTAACATCACACTTAAAGATGTAAATATTTTTGACAACTATATGATTTTCTTCTTTTGTGTGCCTAGTTGAAACAGAGACTGATTTTCATGTTTTATTTTAGAAGTTTTTATTTTATTTTATTTTATTTCAGAAGTTTCAATATGATCTTGTCTTCTATTTTTCTAGTTGATGTCTTCATATTTTCTGGTCAACTAAGAGGTACTTTTCTTGTTTTTCTGCACAGCTATGGTTGTAAAGTAATATCACATCAATTATTTCTAGGAATCTAGAACAGAACTAGAAGACTAGCAGCATGGACTCAAATCTATCTTAAAATGGAAATTTTGGGGCAGTTTTTTTGCTCATAGAATATGTTAGTTTTCCCACCGGATTTCTATCTCTCCATTAAACATACAGTGCTCTTTATAAAGTTCCTCTTATGCGCCAGACACTCTTTCAATGGTCTAATGATTGAGGAAATTACAAAATATCAGAGATATAACAAACTGAGGGTTCTAGAGGGGAGAGGGGTGGAGGGATGGGTCAGCCTGGTGATGGGTATTAAAGAGGGCACATATTGAATGGAGCACTGGGTGTTATACACAAACAATGAATCACGGAACACTACATCAAAAACTAATGATGTAATGTATGGTGATTAACATAACATAATAAAATCAAATTAAAAAATATCAGAGATATAGGTAGATAGATAGATCGACAGATAGAGATACAGACATACATATATTATTAAATATTTCCATAAGAGATAATTAACAAAACAATATGGAATCACAGCACAAGGAATACCAAAAGGCATATAGGTGTGTTCACATGTGAGCAGTATGAAGGGGAATATTAAGCACAGTACCTTCCCTAGACATTACTTTCTACCTCTTAACACTTGGTCTTGGGTCAAGTGTTCATCCAAATCATTTTATTTCCAGATGAATCAGAATTCTGGAAGCACTGCCAAGTTTGGAGAGCTGCCATGACTTGAAGCTGTCAGACTCAGTGATATAGACTCTCTTTTAGCTATGGCAGTGAAATCTGCTGCCATATGGTATTCTCAGATTTTCATTCAAGACATTAAGTGAAGACCTTGATGTTCAGTTTATCTGCTAAATAACCAGACATCTTACAACCATAAGTCACTTACACTTTAATCGTCCCTTAGCATTCCACCAAGTTTCTGGATCATTTTCCTTTTTCAGTTGATCCTCTATTTGCTTGTGGTGCTGGCTTTGTTCCAGGATTATATAACAGGTGACATGCTATCTAATGGACTATAGTGCTTCCTACCATGTCATCATGTTATACACAGAGAGGCTGCCCAGTTAATTCATAGTGATTCATTGAAAAAATATTGCCTACTTGCCTGTCCATTTGAAAACATGTCTGAGAAATAGTGTGAAGGGTAGAAGTAAGGCAGAAATTGGATCCCCATAAACTATTTTTTTTCCAAATTTCTTTTCTAAATAGAAAGTAAACTTTAATAGTGACTCAGCTTCATCTTTATAGTTAGAATTGGGAAATAATCCTCACCTTTACCAGTCTGACTGCTATAATCTATCGCCAGGTACCTGCACTTTGGAAAGTTGGCACGTGCAGTCCTACATGTTGGTAAGGGCCCAAAGAAACCACTTACTCATACCCGGAACAGGGGCACTTCAGGAAAGCTGGTGAGTGGCTATTTCCAATTCTAAGTCTCTTTTCATATAAAAACAATAATGATAGCTTTAAATTAAGCATCCCAAGTCCCTGTGCTATAGTGCTGAATTGCAATGAACCTGGTTTCAGTGACTGTGGAGTGATGGCATTCCCTAATCTCATTACTGGAAACTCTGCCTTGTCATTTAACATTTAGTGGAGCATGCAATGTTGTAGGTAGAATTTTCTTTCAGTTTAAATACATGACTGTAATAGGAAATGGGAGTCCTCTTTATCTGTATAAGGATGGATAGAGATAGTCATTTATTTTTTGCATATATTGGACAAATTTTCTTAAGTACTTGTTTTATGCCAACATGATGCCATTTGCTAAGGGAGACAAAAGAAGTATCATTCATGATCCCAAGAGTAGAGATGTTAACATTTAAACCTTCAATTTTATCTAAAGTTTCCCTTAGCCTCACTTCTTATTGAGCAATAATAATAACAGGTGCCATTTTTGGATCACTTTCCATGTTCCAGGCATGAAGCTAAGCATCTTCTAAAACCAGAGCATTGGTCACATTATTATCTTTAAAAAAAAAATACAATGTTACACATTCAAAATCTGAGTCTGGGAGAGGTTAATGTCTTGTCCAAAGTAACCCAACCAGTGAGTGAAGTAATACCATAGTAAGTAAAATGATAGAGCCACGGCTTCAATTCAGGTTTGTTTTACTCCAAAGTCATTTTTTTAAACTTCTATACTGTCTCCAAAGTACTAACTTAAAACTAAAGTTCCTTCTCTTGAGTCATCCTCGTGCAGCCTTGTTGTGGAGACGTAGCTGGATGCAGTCCCTACCCACCGTGGACTGTAGTGCTTGCAGCTCTTCTCCTTTAAGATGCCTGAGGAAGTGCACCATGGAGAGGAGGAGGTGGAGTCTTTTGCCTTCCAGGCAGAAATTGCCCAACTCATGTCCCTCGTCATCAATACCCTCTATCCTAACAAGGAAATTTTCCTTCGGGAGTTAATCAGTAATGCTTCTGATGCCTTGGACAAGATTCGCTATGAGAGCCTGAGAGACCCTTCCAAGTTGGACAGCGGTAAAGAGCTGAAAATTGACATCATCTCCAACCCCCAGGAACGCACCCTGACTCTAGTGGACACAGGCATTGGCATGACCAAAGCCGATCTCATAAATAATTTGGGAACCATTGCCAAGTCCGGAAATAAAGCATTCATGGAGGCTCTTCAGGCTGGTGCAGACATCTCCATGATTGGACAATTTGGCGTTGGCTTTTATTCTGCCTACCTGGTGGCAGAGAAGGTGGTGGTTATCACAAAGCACAATGATGATGAGCAATATGCTTGGGAGTCTTCTGCTGGGGGCTCCTTCACTGTACATGCAGACCGTAGTGAGCCCATTGGCCGGGGTACTAAAGTCATTCTCCATCTTAAAGAAGACCAGACAGAATATTTAGAGGAGAGATGTGTCAAAGAAGTGGTGAAGAAGCATTTGCAGTTTATAGGTTATCCCATCACCCTTTGGAGAAGGAACGAGAGAAAGAAATCAGTGATGATGAGGCAGAGGAGGAGAAAGGGGAGAAATGGGAAGAAGATAAAGATGATGAGGAGAAGCCCAGGATTGAAGATGTGGGCTCAGATGAGGAGGATGATAGTGGGAAGGACGAGAAAAAGAAAACAAAGAAGATTAAGGAGAAATACATAGATCAGGAAGAACTGAACAAGACCAAGCCCATTTGGACCAGAAGCCCTGAGGACGTTACCCAGGAGGAATATGGAGAGTTTTACAAGAGTCTTACTAATCACTGGGAAGACCACTTGGCAGTCAAGCATTTCTCTGTAGAAGGTCAGCTGGAATTCAGGGCATTGCTGTTTATCCCCCGTCGGGCCCCTTTTGACCTCTTTGAGAACAAGAAGAAAAAGAACAACATCAAACTCTACGTTCGCCGTGTGTTCATCACGGACAGCTGTGATGAACTGATACCAGAGTATCTCAACTTCCTCCGTGGTGTGGTTGACTCCGAGGACCTGCCCTTGAATATCTCCCGAGAAATGCTCCAGCAGAGCAAAATCTTGAAGGTCATTCGCAAAAATATTGTGAAGAAGTGCCTTGAGCTCTTCTCTGAACTGGCAGAAGACAAGGAGAACTATAAGAAATTCTATGAGGCGATCTCTAAAAACCTAAAGCTTGGAATCCTTGAGGACTCTACTAACCGGTGCCGCCTTTCTGAGCTGCTGCGTTACCACACCTCCCAGGCTGGGGATGAGATGACTTCTTTTTCAGAGTATGTGTCCCGCATGAAAGAGACCCAGAAGTTCATCTATTACATCACTGGTGAGAGCAAAGAGCAGGCTACCAACTCTGCTTTTGTGGAGCGAGTGTGGAAGCAGGGCTTCGAGGTAGTGTATATGATGGAGCCTATCGACGAGTACTGCGTGCAGCAGCTCAAGGAGTTTGACAGGAAGAGTCTGGTCTCGGTTACCAAGGAGGGCCTGGAGCTGCCTGAGGATGAAGAGGAGAAGAAGAAAATGGAGGAGAGCAAGGCCAAGTTCAAGAACCTCTGCAAACTCATGAAAGAAATCTTGGATAAGAAGTTTGAGAAGGTGACAGTCTCCAACAGGCTAGTGTCTTCACCCTGCTGCATCGTGACTAGCACCTATGGGTGAATGGCCAGCATGGAGTGGATCATGAAAGCCCAGGCCTTTTGGGACAACTCTACGATGGGCTATATGATGGCCAAGAAGCACCTGGAGATCAACCTTGACCACCCCATCATGGAGATGCTGCGGCAGAAGGCCGAGGTGGACAAGAATGACAAGGCAGTCAAGGACCTGGTGGCGCTGCTGTTTGAAACAGCTCTGTTCTCCTCTGGCTTCTCACTCGAGGATCCCCAGACTCATTCCAACCACGTTTACCGCATGATCAAGCTAAGCCTGGGCATTGATGAAGATGAAGTGACGGCAGAGGAACCCAGTGCTGCTGTCCCTGATGAGATCCCCCACCTTGAGGGTGATGAGGATGCCTCTCGCATGGAAGAAGTAGATTAGTTCTACCTGCAGACCTTGTGCCCTCTGTATAGTGTCCCCATGGCTCCCCAGAAGCCCTGAGTGGCCCCTGTTCGCCTGGTTCCCTCTGCTGATGTCCAGTGGTTTTTTTTCTTTTTTTCTCCTATCTTTGAGGCAGGAAAGAAGGCCCTCAAGACCTATCCCTTCTGATATTAGATGGTGTTTGAATGTGGATTGTGGTTTTTTTTTTTTTATTTTGTTCTGAGATCAAAGTACGCAAAATAAAGAAGATACAGTTTTATACCAAACCAAACTAAACAAAAAAACAAAACTGAAGTCCCTGCATCTTCAAAGTAAAGCATAAGTCAAAGCAAGTGAGGGAAAAGATCAATTAGAAACACCATGACGCTGACCTCTACCTCTGAGGCCGAGGAGACATAGATTATCCTCTCCTCATTCTTCACATATAAATCTTTTCTTCAAGTACCTTTCCTCTTTATTCCAACAGTTGCTGTCCCATTACAACGGCTTCCTGACTTGTTTCTCCACCTCAAATTTTGTCCCCTAACCTATCCGCTGAATTATCACATAATGATCAGTCTAATATACAAATCTGACCATGTCACCCTCATGTGGAGAACATATAAATGGCCTTCCATCATCTGATCCAGTGTCCTGCATATGGCATGCGATTTAGCCTGTATACTCCATCTCCTGTCACCCTCCTTCTTTCCACCAGAATCCTTGGTGGTACAAGAAACATGTAGATTTTTCTTCACACATTGTTCTGTTTGGTACATCTTTTTAAACATGTGCTTCCTTTCTTCTGAGATGTTTAAGGACCTCCACATATTTCTAAGAGACCTGGCATACATCTCTATCTTAGCACTTCCCATGTGAGACTAAATAGATCTATTTTCGTGGGGGATTTTCTCTCCCAGCAAACTGGACTACTCTCATGCAGAGCCCATGTCTTTTTCATATTTGAATCTTTGGGGCCTTGTCAAAGGCCTAACAATGCATGTTTGTTAAACAGAAGTAAAGCAAACTGACAGCAAAACCGACCAATTAACCTACAAAAAACAGAAACAAAATATTCCTAGTTTTTCTAGTAGAACATAGGGACTGCTTTGACAGATAAATTGGTGAAAGATCAAAAGATCCGGGTTTACCACATCTTTGCATTTGCTTGTCATGTGATCTCCGACCAACCACTTAATTATCTGAGGTGAATCTCAATTTCCTAAGTAGTTAAATATTTGCATGGGATGATCCTTGGATGTTTTTCCAGGCATAAATTCTATAGTTACCATTCTAACTACCCTGCACACCAGAAATGACCCTTCAGGAGACATAATTATTTAGAGGCCATATATATGAATCAATATAAGATCTACACAGAAAGAAAAAGCAAAACATAATGAAAATTCTGTTTTGTAGGCAGGGAGTGTTCCCCTGACCCAATAATTTACCCTAAAATGACATGCCACTAGTTAGAAAGAACTAAATATAAGAAAACGGGGGTAGAAAATGTCAACACAGCACCCTTTCTGGCTAGAAAGCAAATCCTAAGCATTGGGGCTGTATCGTAGTCTTACTGCATTTTTAATGTCTTATCTCTGTTAAATAACAAAAATTCAACTGAGCAAATTTAAAGATCAAATTGCCTTAATTCAATGAGCATCCCATCTAGCAAACAGAAAGGAGCTCCGCTGAAAACCGTAGAAAGAGAAATATTTTTAAAGGCAGAAAAGGGATGGAAAAAGGAAATTGTAAGCAAAGAATGTATTGTTTCAGGCAAGGTCATCTTCCGAAGGGGAATGGAAGGAATCTATCGGGTGGGTTATCTCACTCGTGCTGACCAAGTAATTCCATGTTGACTGGTTAAAGGTTATATTCCTGGGGGGTTGAAACTGGTGAAGTATTAAGTCTTGGTTTGCTCTGGTGGGGTTGAGCCCAAGTGACTCCATTTTGGATCTGCTGTCTCCTTTTTAACACCTTACTAGACATGAAGAGCAGCCGTACACGGTCCTGCGTTCTACCTTTCTACCTAAAGAACCTATTGAACGGTTACAGGGCTGAAGATTTAGGAGCAGCCATCCTTGGCTCAAGAAACTCTGCTTCCTCAGTGAAACAAGGGTTTAGCTTGAGAAACAATATTAGCTATGGCACTGGCCTCCCCGTGAAAAGATCCTTCATTAGAGTGGCTGGGCTGTTGGTGTTTTTGGGGTTGCCACAGCATTAATCTCTTTAGCTATAACATACTCAAGTTACCGGTGTTGGAAAGCTGTCCAAGCGATTTACAAAAATAGCAACGCATAGACTGCAAGAGTCCAGCATACTGTATTTCAGTCAATTGCCTCTACTTAGCGGTCAAAACTGTAGTTGTAAAATTAGGGGACTTTATGGGTCAGTGGAACAAAGGGAAATAAAAATTCGTTGTCAATTTTTCCTTGGTTAAAGGTTTAAGGCTTTGGTAAAGTGGGATTTGGTCACAGTCAGCTGGCTCCTGGAACTAGAATCATTTTGACATTATTAAGAATCAATTAAGCATCGTTCCCCTAGGTATTGCCTTGGCCCCTTGACAATTTATCCAGGGTTTGTATGTTCCGAGTCTCTTTGTAGGTGCAGTACAAATGGGTCTGATTTAGATCAAGGATAGTTTTAAAACTAATGAGTGGATCTCAGGGACAGGCTAATGAAAAGCTGTACAAGAAATTTTCCCAACTGTCCTCCCCGCATGTGCCCAACCTTAAAGCATCGAGCAGTTTCCCCCGACCTGCTTTAGAGCAAAGTGACAAAATTAAGGACCGTATTTATTAAAGGCCCAATAAAGATTACAGTACATTATAGAAGTCTAGCTAAAAATACACAATTTATGGTAGCATTGAGACTTAAATCTGTCTCCAGAAGAGGAGACAGTTGGTTTTGCTCTAAGAAATTATAAAAGTCATAATTAAAAAATCCATTGTTGAGGGATGTGTTAAAAGCAGATCATGGGTCTCAGCTTGTAGTGAATTTATTTTGAACCTCCTGAAGCAGACACTGCAAATTTTTACATTCTAATGAGTGAACTAAAAACATATATTTCAAAGCAAATAGCACTCATAAATTACATTTATGACACATGAGGTTGCTGACTGCTGTGCAGGGAGCACAGAGTAATGGTGCTAATATGCACTCTAGCTTGATTTTCTCAGTTCCCAACATGCTCTAATTCCACACTACAAATCTTTAAATGGCAGTTATATTTTAATTAATGTGATTATGTGCTGCCATTAGCAAACCCTCCCCCAGCACATTTCTCCTGCCAGGCCCATGAATGCCAGTAAACCATTAACATAAAAGGGCTGTTTGCTTATTAAATTCATCTACACAAATAGGCAAGGGTTGCAATTGTTGATTTGCCACTGAAAGAACAGAATGAGAAGGAGTTGCTTGGTGCCTGGCAGTTGCAATTATCTGGTGTAATTAAGTCTAATTTATAAAGCCCCCCTCAAATGGGAAAGTAACAATTTTTGTTAATTAACAAGAGCATTTGTAAAGCTCGTTAACTCCATCATTCACAGTCCGCCTGGAAAAATGGGAGCATATGGCTATTAGGATGGGACATGTTGCATATGTGTATTTGTGCATTAATCTGTTTGGAAGGTCTAATGATTGAAATGGGAGCTAGGAATGGATGGTATATTACTGAGGAAAGAAGATCTACTGTTTTCATTTATCTTTACAGCAATGTGAGTGCTTTGTCATTATCTTCTGCATACGGTTTCATTATTCTGATACAGCACTCTACATTGCCTCATACCCTCATGCCCATAAGCCTGCAGGGTACAAGAGCACTTATCTTTCCTGATGACTGTTGAATCATTTAAAACAAGTTATTAGTGAAACAATTAAAATGATATTGGTTCACAATTGTATTTATAGCTGGCAGGCATAATGGAACATTCTGAATAGCAGTCGGGGGTTCTCAGAATGGATGGAAAATGCTGTTAATCAGAGACAAGAGAAACCTCTAAAGAAAACCTAAATTGCAAGAGCACATTAATTGTATTGGAGCATTTCATTTAATTGAGAACAAAGGGAAGGTAAAAATCATATTATCAATGTTTTATGAACATGAAGAAATAGGAAAATTACTATGTCATTTGTCACATATCTTCTATTGGAAGTGAAAATTAAAAAGGCAGTGTTTAACTTTAAACAGAGCAGACCGAATATATCATGCTGCTGCACACTTTTAAAGGGAGCACCAAAATAAAATATACCAAACAAATTAATAAACTAAGAAATACAGAGGAAGACGTTGGGCAGAACACCTCTCCCGCCCCCCACCCCCAAATGAGAAGATACCAGTGAACCTTGGAGATTGTCAAATGACTGTAAAAACAACGAAGGTCGTCCCTGCTCGGCTCCATTCATAATTCTCAAGAAATTACTCTGATCAGATGATCTGCAAGAAGCATATAAATATATCATTTCATTCTTGCCTTTAGTGGTAGAAGTCACCGGAATCGATTAGAGACGATGACAGCATATAGGTAGGTGAATAGCGAAAGTCTCCTCTCACATAAACCAATTCATTTTAAACATGCCTTGACTGGCATTGTGGATGGGACCAGTCAATCACGCCACCGGCGTGCGCGTGCGGTATGCTTGTAATGCTTGAAGGAAGCAGACATGAAGACTGGAGTTGGGATAGGTGAGAATGAGCTTGGTTGGAATAAACAAAGCTCAGATTACAGTTTTCTCTAATAAACCAACACATTTGGGAATTTCGATTTCTTTGGTGAAAGGCAAGTTCATTAAGCCAGTGAGCTAGTCCCCAGTTTAAATGAGTTTATTTTTAGGTTGTATTCCAAATTGGGTAGTTTTATTGTTAACAACTTAAAATCTTTGCTTGGGCTCAACATAAATATAGAAAGTTCAAAGAGCATAATTATAGCACTACCTATGGACCTAAACACCGTGACTCCAGGATGGCGATTGTGTGGATAAGCGCACCAGAGATAAGGAATAGAAAACAAGTTTTTATATACAAAAAGAACTTAGAGTGAATATTAAAAGAGTGAGTTGAGTTTTTAAATGAGGAAACATTTTATTGACTGGGAAGGCCTGAACTTGTTAAAATGATTACATCACAAAATCATAATTTAAGAGATGAGCAGGAATGTGGATCTTAAGAAATACATGACAACAGTAACAACTAAGGCCTACTGAGTTCTTATTGCATAGTAAATATTGTTCTAAATTCATGAGGTGATTTTTAAAAATTATATATCATTCTTTGAAAAAACTCTATGAACTTTGAATATCCTCGTGTTATAGATGAGGACATTTGGGTATAGAAAGTTGATGTAATTTGCCTGATGACACATGGCTAGTCATCGCAAGAAATCCTTTGTCAATTGATTAGTCAGGTCGTAATCCATTAATTTGAATATTTGAACTTATATGTTGTTTCTACTCGCATGTCCTCTTCCACTGAGAAAAAAATGTGAAAACATTCTTAGGAGGATTTCCCCATATTTGTTTTTCCAGTTCTGAAATTACAAGCCAAATATAAATATATTAACTTTTATAAAGATAGAATAATTTGGGGTCTCAGATCAAATAAACAGTTAAAATAGCACTTTTCTGGCTGCCTCTTTCTGACCGCTGACTCGCAAAGTGAGGTGGTGGCCCTTGGGGGATAGTGGGAGAGATGATGAAGTATAGAATTTAACTATCCCTCAGTTTTTTTCTCCTTATGGATTTCTTCAACTTCCACCCTCCTCCCAGGTATTTAGAGCTACCTGGTCCCCTTGTACCATTCCAGTGTGTGGGGAAAGGACAAAAACATGACTGGCTTCAGGAACTACCTCATTATCTTACAGTAGATTTGAACTGGTTTAAGTTTATTACTATTGCAAGTCTTCTGACAACAACAATATGTATACTCTTCCAGTAAGTACAGTTTATGAATGGTTGTTATTTGCCTGAGTAGTTTTAAACTGCAACTCATCGTACCAAATAATAAAGAATTGATAGTATAGGAGAATAATTAATAATTTTATCCTAAAATCATATAGAAAAAGAATCTCTATTACATTTTTGTTTAGTTACGTTTTCAGTAAAGATCCCGGTGCATGTTTTATTTTATACACAAGAAGGTAGGAAAAATACTTCATACACTTTTTGTAAATCCATGATGACAGAATAAACCTTAAAGGTCATCTTTATAAGTCTATGTAAGAAAACAAAACCGACTATGAAATTACGGCCAGTCTATTCATTTTGTAAGCTATCTTATTTTTTTTAAAGATTTTATTTATTTGTCACAGAGAGAGAGAGCGCACAAGCGTGAGCACAAGCAGGGGGAGTAGCAGAGGGAAAGGGAGAAACAGGCTCCCCGCTGAGCAGGGAGCACGATGCGGGGCTCGATCCCAGCACCCTGGGATCATGACCTGAGCCCAAGGCAGATGCTTAACTGACTGAGCCACCCAGGTGTCCCAAGTTTATCTTATTTTGAAATTCTGGGACCCAGTGTTTGATGAAGAAAGACGAATTAGTTATACCCAAGTTTCTTATCTATGTGTACCATCCCATTACATTCGTTTAACTTAAATCTTATATATATATTTAAGCCTTTTTAAGGAAGGCAATCTCAGATTACAAGGAATCGTTAGAAAAGATTTAATGAGACAAAGCCAGTGTGAAGTTCAGAGATTGAAGGAAAGGAAGGACTAGTTTTTTTGTTTGTTTGTTTTTCCTCATTTTTTTCTTAATTTTTTATTGTTATGTTAACCACCATACATTACATCATTAGTTTTTTTAAATAATTTTTATTGTTATGTTAATCACCATACATTACATCATTAGTTTTTGATGTAGTGTTCCATGATTCATTGTTTGCGTATAACACCCAGTGCTCCATGCAGTATGTGCCCTCTTTAATACCCATCACCAGGCTAACCCATCCCCCCACCCCCCTCCCCTCTAGAACCCTCAGTTTGTTTTTCAGAATCCATTGTCTCTCATGGTTCTAAGGAAGGACTAGTTTTGCCTGTTTGTCTTGTTAATCATAATATCTATAGTGAAACAAGCAACAAGATACAGATTTAGTTAAAAATGCTGACTACAGAAAGTAGTGAAAACTCTCAACATACGTGTTGTTAAACACTGAAATCTGTTATCCTCAGAGCTTGTTAAACTTCTTAGTCTTAGAATTTTAATAATAGTGTAGAATTACTTGTATTGTCTCTTATGAATCCCAGAAGAGGAAATTAAATAAAGGAGACCTCCTCTACTCTGAAGAGGTTAAGAAATATTTATTAAACTCTACATATAAAATAGTCATCAGATAAAATGGAGTAATTCATATGCATAGTTCAGCACCTACTGGCACATTAAAGGTTCCCTAAATATTATGTCCTATTGCAGCTTAAAATACATTTCAACTCTTAAAATCCTATCATTTTAGTTGCTCCATCACTGGACAAAAGCTTCTAACATCAAAAGGTAAGTTCATATGCCATTGATATTCTCACTGTATAAAGATCAGCTTACACAAAATAATTAATAGAAAAATTAATAGCCACAGATAGACATTTCTCTTCTATATAATCCAACTCAGTATTTTAGTTTAATGGGAAAGTGTAGTCAGGGTTAGAGAGGGGGGAAACATATTCTTGCTTTGTGACAATGTCATAAACATTTGACTTGCAAAGTGTGTGGCAAAACCTTCAACTCTTCTGTACCCACAAGTATACCCATATACATATACAGTTACTATAAAACCTAGTTTCAGAAAAATTCAAAGTTTAGCAAAAAATATATTTCTCAAGATAGTTAATCAACATAAGCTGAATTCATCATTGCCCTCCAGCATCTTTTCAGCTAGTGGTGCTGTGTGCTCAGGACTAAATTCTGGTTAACACAATGTTTTAATGGAGTTTATACTGGCTGAAGTCTGCTTCCCAGTCTTGCCATACTCAAGACCCTTGGGAGCCAGTGGCGAGTGCTAGACAATAAAAATATAACAATACGAATAATTTTTCATATTATCTTTTCTTTAAGCATTCCCAACTTGTCGTGGTTAAATTTTTCTCAGCAAAACATTATTAAAGTTCTCCCAGATAGATTGTTTCTCACATTCTAGGGCTGTTTTAGAGCAGGTCATGTGCTGAGTTTTAGGTCCTTCTAGTTCAGAATTACCAAATAAGGAGGATGGAGAGAGAAAAGAAGACTTAATTTCTTAATAATAAGCTTTATTCTGCCTTATTTAGGGAGGCAGGGAAGAGCAAAGGGTGGGAAGCTGAAGTAGAATCGAGTCAGAAGCCAGAACTGCAGTACTCTCTTTCTTTGCCCAATCCCAACATTCCAGAATATTTCTCTGGCTTCTCCATGGCCAAAAAAAGCAGGAACAAATGAGGAAGTCAGGAAAATTATTGTTTGGTTATACTAGTAAGAGGCCTTTCCTAATTGATAATGGAATTCAGTGAGGTTTCATAATGAGTCCAGTTCAACTAAATTTATGTTTTCTTCAGTCATGTGAAAGCGATGTCAGACTCTGCTCTCTGTTTTGAGAAAAGTCCTTCAAGTTTCTTTGGCATGTTCACATGCTACCAGAGCAGTTGGTTACCAAGTGGAACATTCTCTTTTGCAAAACTCCCTGAATCCCTTTGTTTGACTAACTTCAAACATCATTTTCTAATTGCATTTAATCTCATTACACCACATCTCATGTTCCTATAATTGTTGGTCACTACCTAAACTAGGCCTTCCAGTTACTGCCTGTTCTTTTTCTTTCCCACGCCCATTGATTCTTTGCTTCATTTCTCCCCGCTTCTGCTTTCCTCCCTCTCAAATCTTCACAGGGAATATTCTGGAGATTTATACAATACAAAACACTCCTATACTCATCCTTAACTAGGTATTTGTCACAGGATCCAAAGCTGGGAGAGGCATCCTTTCCACTTCCTCATTGCCAGTTTTGGACCACACATCCTGTTCCAGGTGCCTCCTTCCCAGCGTGCTACCTGCCTTCTCTCAGGGCTCCCTTCTTCTATGCTCCTGGCAACTGCCCCATAGTTAAGGATTTACATTGTTTTTTCAATACCCAGGCACCATGCTCTGTGACAATACTCCTCATGCAGGTTATCCATCGAAATGTCCACATCGGTGGCTCTTCACTTTGGATCTCCCCTGCTAACCCCACCCACCCACCCATGCACTCACAGATGCACGGATTCCACACTCAGTTCAGCTATCCCTTTCCATGAGGATGTCATGGATTTGTCATCTAGAAATGCCATCAGATCACAAAAAACTTGAACTCGAATTCCTTAATCTTTATCCAAGGCTACTTAATCATTCTGACTTTCTTACGCTCTCGCTTACACGGTGCCTTTAATGATCTCCGTTTTCCATTTACCCTCCCTACAACTTCTCTATATACCACAGCCCACTCGTTAGCGACCTCTTGCTCTCACATCTCTCCAAGCTTAGATTGTGGTGCTCAAGGGTTTAGGGATTATAAATGACCCGTTTCTTGGTCTATGCAAGTGTGCTAGAAGGTAGTATGACTAGGCAGAGTCATCGTTGATCACCATAAAAGCTTAACACATCTTTATGTGACCTTCTTATTCCCAACCCAATGCATGTTTGAGTGTGTCTCTGGTGCAAATGCATAGGAAATGTACACCTGTCAACCCCCAGCTTCTCCAGCATCTCTTCTTCTGCACGGCACTTGTAAAACCCCGTTCTAGATCAAGTACCTGGTCACCCTTTCCGTCTCCTGTACCTGTGCTACTGAGTGAGCTGTTGGAGACACCACAAGCTTTGAAGCCTGCTGCCCTACACACTCACATTTCCTAATCTTCTATCTGCTCTTTTAACTCTATTTAACACCTCACCTTGTTAATGTATTATAACAGCTTTTTTTTTTTTGAGAAAATAAAGTCACTCAAATATTGACTTGAAAATGTCTGTCTCTCTGTGTACATTCTTATCTCTGCCTTCCAGGGCCAGGAGACAAGATGCCCTCCTTCCTGTGCAAAGTTAGGCCTTCTTGCTTCCCTGCTATCCCATCTTCAGCAAGAACAGGGTTCCTCTGTTGTCCTCTCTGTCCTATCTTCTTCCCATCTGTTGTACACACACCCCTGTCAAAGTGATTTTCCTGAAACACAAGTCTTATCCTGTCACCACTCTCCTAAAATCCTCTCCAACGGCTCTCTGTTGCTCTTAGACTGAAGGCTAAATATTTCAACTTTGCTTTCAAGACCGCGCTACTAGATTCCAGATGTCTCATCTCTTAGGCACTGACCTTTGGATTTGTTTCCTCCTGCCTTGGACCTTTATATGGAATCTTTTGCCTAGAGTACCCTCCCTGTCATCTACCCAGCTCTTTACTTGATAACCCAGCCCCTCCACCCTCCAATGAGCCAGTCCACTTCCACATGGACCTCAGGTTTCATTTGATCCTTCAGATTTCAAATTGGACTTCTACTTTCTCTAAGAAGACATTTCTGAACCTCCAGATTTGGATTAGGTGACGTGCTTCCTTGAAATCACTAACACAGACTTTATCACAGTGTGTTTTGATTTTTTTTTTTTTTTTTGCTTACTTGTCTATGTTTCTCGCTAGACACTAAGCACTGTAAAGTCAAGTACAACATCCATCTTTTTTCCTGACTCTTCTTAGAGGCCAAGTGTTACAATCTGAAACGTAAATATTTTATGAACTGAATAACAATAGAATTGGTAAGATTATAGATCTAAGAGCATATGTAGATGAGCAATTGAAATCTAAAAGGACTCACAAGAACATATGATCTGCTTTACAAAAACAACCAGGAACCATAAGCATGTGATCTGAAAAAAAATTAAGGTCATTTAAAAATTTCTTCC
Source organism: Zalophus californianus (assembly GCF_009762305.2). Lineage (NCBI taxonomy): Eukaryota > Metazoa > Chordata > Mammalia > Carnivora > Otariidae > Zalophus > Zalophus californianus. The sequence continues at coordinate 136,157,073 of NC_045598.1, read as the reverse complement.
CTCCCCCAAAGTGAACAGAAAACAAAAGACATAAAGAATCAAGGGAAATGTTACCAAAATTCCTGAAGAGAAAGTAAATAATGCTCGGATTAAGAAGACAGCATTTGCTTCCACAACCTTATCACAGCTTGACAGCAAGTTTCAGGCGAAGTTGAGGGTTTTTTAAAGAAAATATTCTTAGTGCCTGTAGATGACCAGATGCATCAGAGGATCTGGAGCACCTATAGGCTGTGCAAGAATTCAGAAACATGGAATGGAGATATTTACAAGTATAGTTGACCATTACAAATAAGTCCCTATTAATATTTTCTATACTGAGGTCCAAGGGAGATGGAAAGTGTATATTATTATTTTTTGACTGCTTGACTGTGTTTGTTGACTACACCATTGCACCCACACTAGTTGAAAAAATTTTTCTTCTGTTTTTGTTCAATACATTTATGTTGTTTATGTAAAGTGATCATTCTGTATTCTTTCTAACCATATATTTTACTTATTAAGTGCCAACTGTACTAGACCCAAGGTCTGGGGCAGAGAAGACATAAAGAGAGAAACTTGCTTTTGGACTGATTCTCTCAAATAGAATGAGCTAGCCATCTGTTAGAAGACCCATGACTGTTTTCACAAAAAAAGTATCACAGGTAAATCTAGTGCTCTCTCTCTCTCTCTCTCTTTTTTAAGATTTTATTTATTTATTTGACAGAGAGACATAGCGAGAGAGGGAACCCAAGCCGGGGGAGTGGGAGAGGGCGAAGCATGCTTCTCGTGGAGTTGGATCCCGATGCGGTGGCGCTCGATCCCAGGACTCTGGGATCATAACCTGAGCCAAAGGCCTATACTTAACAACTGAGCCACTCAGGTGCCCCAAAACTAGTGTTCTATTGAGGGTGTTTGAGAAATATCTATTTAGTTGTATAGGTTAACTACTGGTCACCAAAAACCTGTATTTCACATCAAGTATTTTAGTTACCCGTGCTTCTCAAACTATATCAGGACCACAGAGGCAGGATACAAACCTATCTGTATCCCAGGTTATAGAGTAAATGAAACATGTTGGCATTATGCACATTATCTGCCAGAAAACACACTAAAAGGATTGGGTTTACAGGGATTTCTATTTAAGTTCTGTAGAAAAAAATCCTGAAAAACTTTCAGTGTTTAGCAAATAACAATTAATTATAAGTATTTCAAAATGTATAACTCCTCATAAACCTTCTCTTTTGTTTACTCTTTCCTGTTTTCATTTAGGAAACATACAATACTTGTATGTAGTTTTTCATGCACATACATTCTTGATCTCAAACTTTTGAGTTCTGTTTTTTTATAAAGTCACAAATATTTTGAGATTTTATTATTACTATCATGCATCTTTAAGTAGCATAATCCTGATAGTTGGAGAGGTCACAGTTTCTTTGTATTTATTAACAGTTTTTCACTTCAGGTCAGGATTCAAAATTTTAAAAATCACCATGTCTCTTTATCTTATGTTTAATTATTTTGATAGACTGTATTATTGATAAAATTACCAAAAAAAGGGGGGGCAACTTAACCAGTGTGGGAACGGAAATCTACAGTGTTTAATTCAATAGTAACGCCCTAGATCAAGGTAATAATTATACCTCTGAAATTATGCCATGTGGTTGGCAACCACAAGAAAATAGTAACACGCACTTACCCTTCGATAACCCAGAATAGAATGTCCTTCGTGTCTGTATTTTAATTGAAACATATGGGCAAAGGCAGAGGTGTAAATACTGGACCTGAAGCTTCTAGTAAGTTCTGTGTCTCCCCAGATTATTATTGTAAAACAAGTGAGTCAAATATCAGCTGTTAGAGCACACTATTATTGGGAATGGGAATTCACCCGTTGTCTTTCTGAAATGGCAGCAGGACCCTTAAATCCACGGTTCTCCAAAATGCTGCTTGCATGAGGCGCTGTGAGTTTGGAATTACTGGCTGAGTCATCAGGTCACAGAGACCTCAGATAGAAATTTCTGTTGTTTATTTAGGAAATGAAAGAGATTTATTGAAATATGGAAATTACAGTCTGTCATTTGCAGGAAAATTTCTTTGTTTTAGGCATTCTGAAGAAATATGCAAGTGCTATAAACAAACTAATACTAAAATATTTTCAGTGCCACAATTCAGAGAAATAATAAAATGTAATTGATAGGCTTAGAGATCATGAAGGAGCTGTTTTTTGTTGGCTTTTGCACCACAGTGTTCTATTACTGAAATAATTTACTTTTATATCGGGCGCTGATATTGGAATCTGTACATTTCTGGTATAAAATAACTTTAGGCATTTTAAATATATTTTATGTTCAAGTAAAAACCAGAGGAGGAAGCTTTGGTGTTCCTAAACCACTCTGGATGTCTTATGTTTCCTTCTGTTCGAAGGGTGCACCACAATCATTCAGTGCACAAGGAAAGAAATCTTAGGCTCAAATACTCTCAGGCAGTGGTGAGAACACACAGCCAGCCTGAAGGACTTCCCAGATCTGAGCAGTACGTTGCATTTCTTGGCCGATGGATGCCAACACACACAGCTCCCTAAATCACCCCTACTTTAATATCCAGGCCCTGCTGAAGGGACTGGGCTGATGTGAGACTGAATCCAAGCCTGCCCCTGTTGGATTTCATTCAGCTGGAAAAACGAACAAGTAACAGCCACTGGGAATGGGCTTTGCTTATATGGGAAGTCCTCCCAGCCACTGCTTTAACTCCAGTGACCTTTTCTCCAACACTTAAGACTGCAAGGAACTTGAGCGATGTGGGAGAGGGGGGAAAAACAATTTTTAGAATTTTGGTTGGCAGGACTGCAAGCTACTGAGACCATATGAATTTTGCAACCAGAGGCCAACTCTGATTGCTGAGACTTACTCCTTCTTTCTATATAGATAGCCTACTTAATGATACATGTGCTCTTTTTTTTTTTTTGAACAATATTTCTGATCACGGTGGTACACCTGCTCACAGGCCTTTTTTCCCCCTAAATTTAGTAACAAGTTCCTCCAGAGCTTCAACTCCAGGAGAGACAAGACCTACCTCTTCTTTAAGATGCCTGCCTGTTACTGAAACCTAGATGCTTACTTTTGGTTAGCTAATTGTTGGTCTGTAAACTTCCAACATTTCTCATTTTACCCATAGTGAAAAATAAAACCTCCATGGGAAACTAGCACATACTTAAGAGAATGATTAGTTTCTTGCTTGTCAGCACTTTGGGAGGTGGTGTGCAAGCAAAGCTCTCCCTTTCACTAAAATTGAGTTCTTGTTTGGCTCCTGGCCTACTTTACAGATAACCAAACAGAGGCAGACACACCACATCCCAGCACAAATCAGGGATATGGGAAGTCTGTAAGAGGAGACAAGAGTATATTTCATTACCTATCACAACTCTGGAATGCTCGTTATTTTCAACTTTCCTGGCTGAGTATATATAAGCATTGGTTAAAGAGTAGCCTGTATATTTAGCTCTCTTGAAAAGTCACTCGGTGGAATTGAACACTGCTTTTAGTGAAGTAAATACTTTTATTATTGTTTATACCGCAAACTAGAATTTGCAACACTTAAAAAATACGAAAGCTGTGGCTGGTGTTTTCTTGGAAGGAAAGTCTTTATTTCTCAACCCTAATTTATTACAACATGAGTTTGGATCGTTAGAGAGAATCAGGAATTATTTTAAATCCCGAGAGGAAACGTTTCTTCAGAGAAGTTCGTTCTTTTGTCAGTTTGCTACACGAATGGCTTCTAACCCTGTTTTGTAAGATTTAAGACATCTTTTTTTTTCTTTTTGTGTAATGTTTTGAAGGAAACCGAGGTTTACTTCCCTATTATTCAATCTGATGGCTCTATTCATGTGCATTTAACTTGCATTTAGTAGATAAAAATGGAATCCATTGGTTCTAGTTTATTTCAGGTACAGATCAGTTAACAAGTTTCTAAGAGCCGTCTGGATACTACTGTAGATGAAGCAGTCTCCAATTAGGATGTACACAATGTCTTGTGAGACACTTTTATATAAGCGAAACACCTACAATTTGGTGTCAACGGAGGGCTAGGCTCTCACATGTGGTTGCTGATCGGTTACAAAGTGTATTGAATCCTCACACATTGTAGAAACATTTTGCTGATGAAAACTTCCTAACCTATAGAGTGTGTTGGTCCTTGATATTCCTGAAGCATAGCCACCTATTAACCTCCAATAAACAAGGTAATTTTTACTCACATAGAGGAAAAATAGAATCCTCTCAGCCAATATAGTAATGGACACAGGTAAACAAGCACATAGGAAACTGAAAAGATGGGCTTGGTGTATAATATCCCCACCCTCTGTGTATAAATCCTATGTAGATGTTGATGACTTGATTTACTTTCCATATCAAAAGCAGTGTCTTTCCTAAGGCAATATTCAAGGAGTTTTTAATGAGTGGACTGAGCTACGATGATGAGTTTAAAAAAAAAAATTTAATGATTTTTACCTTAGGTCCTGTTATATGAAAACCTACATGAAACCAGATGGATGTTAGGTAAATACTCTTTACTAGAGGTGAGTGGGACTTAAAAGTGATGTCTTAATTGCCAACATCGTTGTCTTAAATAGAGCTGTGCCGAGTCTCAGAGAGAATAACTTTTCAGGATTAATGCTTTAAATTAACAGCTCACAACTTGGTAGACTCCATTGCAATCTATCATGTTGAGGATAGGTGAAGTTGATATTCAGGGATACCTCTTACATTTTCTAGGATTTCTTGGCCTTATTAATTCAAATCTTACTCTCAATGCATGCATGTAGCCAAGATAATTACAAGAAGGCAAGATCAAAGCCAGCATATTATAGTCCTATTCCATTTTCTGCTGATGTGAGTGATCTGCTTCTCCTTTGATGTTGTATGCTTCTACAGCGAAAGTACAGAGGATAAAAATACTACACCATGTAATCTGGCATTTATCCCATGAGAGCAGAATTCCAAATTGTGACACATGTCAAAAAGTTAAAAAAATAACTTAAAAGAGTCCTATGCTTTATAAAGTGACATACTCTGCATTTAAACACCATCGAACATCATTTTCCATTACAAATTTAGTCCCTGATATAAAATTCAAAGAATTTTTGTAACTTTAGTAGAAGAAAATAGTTACCATATTTACTAGCAATTACATTAAACGTGTGCCTGAGCCTTTATCCCACCTAATGAGGACAGTTGAGAGGAAGCAGACGCCCAGCGCACACACACCCATTTGTGTTTGTACATCCATTCCAGGACTCAGAGTCAACTAATGTGTACTCTACACAGCCAGCCAGCTGGTTTTAGTTTGCTATCAGTCTTCTGTCACCTTAGGTCATGAGGTTGAGCAACTGACAGATCTCTGAACTAGTTGTTGTTGATTAGAGAAACAGTTCTTGGTCTATAACATTATATTTAACTTAAATATTCTTCCTTATGTTCTACTGGATGCTAAATGTTGCCAGTCTGATCGTACTCTTTCTGTCTTAGTTCACCTTTTAGAAATATGTTAAATGTGCGTGTGTGCGTGTGTGCGCATGTGCACTCACATGTGTTTGGTTTGCCTCCGTATACATGAACATAGAGACGGCAGTATTACTTCTAAATTACCTTTCCAGAAAATTAAATTGACTTCTCGCCCTTCTGGAGGAAAATAATATTGTTCAATCATTCCTAAGTTACTAGTTGATTCTAGTCCATTCCATTTTGGACTCAGACCCTTTGAGCTACCATGATCAGACATAAATGTTTTGTCAAGAAAATGGAAAATTGTTTTTTAGAGGCTGTCACCTCTAAAACACAGTGCCCAATACTGAGAAAATCGGTTTGATAAAATACAACTTAATGTGCACCCTTCACTTGCAATCAAAATCAAAACTTTTTTATTTTGAAAAATAATGGTTTTCATCTTTCCCATGAACTAAATATTCAAGGACTTCTGGATGCCAGAATGATTGTAAGGTATGGCAATGTAAGAAGACCAAAACAAATATATATATATATATATATATATATATACACACACATACATATATATGTATAATTTCTTGCTTCTACCTTCTCCATTATTGGAATGAGTTTCTAATAATGTTGAATACAATGAAATAAAGAACATGAAGTATAGTTGAATATGTCATGGAGAAATACCTCTGGTGATCTTTGGCATGTTATAGAATATGGTGGTGCTAGAACACTCAATATGAACAGATGTCATGACGACTTTGGGAGACTGTAAACATGTAGCCTTGATAGAGACCTGTGACAAAATTTTAAGGTACATTTTTAAACAAGTACTTCTGAGACAATGTGAAATAAGGGGTGAGAGTCACATTTTGTCAATTTGGGTTCAGTTAGAGCCAATAATATCTGTGTAATCTCAATTCCTTTAACTTGAGTGCTACAATAACAAAATACCATTAATACTCCATTAATTAATTAATTAATTATCCTTATTTTTTTAAAAGACTTTATTTATTTATTTGACAGAGAGGGAGCACAAACAGGGAGAGCAGCAGGCAGAGGGAGAGGGAGAAATAGGTTCCCCCCTAAGCAGGGAGCCCAGGACGCTGGGATCATGACCTGAGCTGAGGGCAGATGCTTAACCACCTGAGCCACACAGGTGCCCCTCCATTAATTAATTTAATCTTGGTCTTTTTGGCTCACTGAATGTCAAGTAGGAAACATGAAGTCTTACTTCCTGTTCATTGGGATCTCCTCTTCCCTCACTGGTTACTTCTTTTCGATTTCCTTTTCTAGATCTTCTCTTCATTTTTTCCTCACCTCCAAACCCTGGATTTCTCAGATGTTAAGCATCTGAGCTCCTTAGTTTGCTATCTACGCTCAATCCCCAGATTATCTCTCTTACTCCTACAGCTTTAAAATACCACCCAGACACTAACGCCCACAAATTTCTACCCCTAGCCCCAGACCTCCCCCTCTGAATCTAGAATCATATATGCAACTTCCTTCTCAATTATCTCCCTTTGGCATTTATATTTTTCTATCATTTAACCCTACTGAGCCATCATTATGTTTTAGTCACTATTCTAAAGGTTTAGATAAGAATGTCTTAACTAATTTAATCCTCATAATAACTTCATGAAGTCAATAATATTATTATTCTGAAATTATAGGTAAGAAATCTGGGATATAGTTACTCGCTCAGGTTTACACAGAAACATGTAACTCAGACTTAACGTGCCCCAAATATAACTCCTGATTTGTTTTCTACTACTTACCCTTTGCCAGTTTCCCATGCCAATACACAGCACATCCATCCAGTCTGCCAATTGCTTGGGTCAACCTGGAGTTCCTTTATTGTTTTGCCCATCTCCTCCAAATTATCAGCAAATTTTGTCCATTTTCTGATCACATTTCAAGACGACCATCATTGTTCCTCATCTGGACTATTGTAATAGTCTTCTAACTGGTCACTTTGCAGCCAGAGTAATCCTATTGCAACAAAAGAAAAATCAGTAACTTTTATGCTCAGTGTTATCTTAGGGTTTCCCATCTCAGAATAAAATGTCACAACCTCAGTATGGCCTAAAAGATCCTCACGATTGTGTCCCAGGCCACATCTCTGTCTCTGACTCTGCTACAACTCACTTACCTCACCCTCACCCTTCTCTACATCATTTCTTTGGATCTCTTTCCTAATGTCATCCTTATCGAAGTTGCTTTTCCTCATGTACTAACTGTAGTAATGACTACCTCATCCTGTCCCTCTATGTCCTCTTTTGTTTTTAAAGCCCTAATTTTCAAATAATGTGCTCCTTAGTATGGCCCCCTTTTCCTATTATAATACAAGCTCTAGGACTATGGCTTTTTACCTTTTCTATTATTGAATCCTGAATGCCCAAGCTGTGTTTAGCACCAATTAAGTATCAATAAATATTAGGTGGTTAAATTAATAAATAGGTAAAAGAGTTCTGAGAATTGTCCCAAACCTACTAGTTATTTATTATTATTATTATTTTTTTTTTTTTGAGAGAAAGTGAGAGAGTATGAGAGGGAGTCGGGGGAGGGGCAGAAGGAGAGGGAGAGAGAGAATCTCAAGCAGGTTCCATTCCCAGTGTGGAGCTCAGTGTGGGGCTTGATCTCAGGACCCTGAGATCATGACCTGAGCCAAAAATCAAGAGTCAGACACTTAACCCACTGAGCCACGCAGGCGCCCCCAAACCTATTAGTTATTATTTCTATGGAGATGTACCCAAGTACAGTAAGGATGATAAATTCTCTAGAGGAATCCACAAACCTGGATACGCAAAAGAACTGGCATATTAAGAATGTATTAACAAAGTAATTACTATTACTTTAAGGGATCATGATTTTAAATAGTAATCAAAGCAATTTGAGCTGTGATTAAAATTTATCTAATCTGTTTCAGTTTGCACATGTCTGTGCTCACAAGCACAGTCTGGCTCTGTTGTTTCACACTCATTTACCTTTTGACACCATTAAGAATGTTTGTTCTTATATATTATGCTCTAAATTAAAATGATAATACCCTTTGCTTAGTACATTTACTTTGGTTGTGTGATGTAAAAGAGATTCAATTTTCCTATTCCTTATCATTACTAGAATGTGTTGCTTTGTTTCACGGGGCCCACGGCTGCCTGCCAGAAAGGCTGTAAATCCTCGTCTCCCTTGTAAGTAGCCAGGGCCATGTGACTATGTTCTGGTAGATGAAAGTGTTGTGTGTGTCCATCACTTGTGACTTCAGAAGGAATGTATAGACCATTTGTGGAGCAGACTTCTAAATAAAAACTAAAATTTGTTTTTTATTTTTCCATAATAATACATTTGTAGCCAGGAGGTAGATGCCCAGGCAGATAGTGCTTTACTCAGCTCTAATCACTTTCGAATGTACCCATGTTATGATATTCTTGCCAATAAAAGATGAGTCAAATGATTAATATGTGTCATTTCTAGTTCTTGGACTTGAAAAATTGATCACATGTTCTACCTTTCCCTTTCATGTGAGCTTCATGGTGGACATGTCTATGTTCCAGGGTCAGCTTATAAACTAAGACTAGGAATGATGAGGAAAAAGGTAGAAGGAATCTGTGTCCTTTGGTGACCACAGAAGTGAAGAGCAGCCAGCTAAACTAACCTGGAATGATGAATGTGGGGAAAACAAAAATCTTTATTTTTCATGTATTTGGGATATATTAATGGCTTAGATTTTTATCCTAAATAATGCATGTTTACTTATCATTCAAACTTCCTTCCAGTTCGAATGTGAATTTGGAATGTTGGACCTTGAAAAGTCTTCTTGGACAATGAGATAAAAGCTACATGTTGATGACTTAATATCCAGATTCCTCTTAATCTTCGAACACATAAGAGCCCTGAGAGGCTTACACTCAGATTTTGTGTATGTGAAAGAGTAAAATGGTGGCTTCATTTGATCGACTTCCATTTGGGATTTCTATCACTTGAGCTAATATAATTCTAATGAATTAACTGGGTTGTATTCCCTACTAACTGAATTATTTGCGTTCTGTCAATTAGTATAGAGCTAGTTCGGAAGCAATTCTGCTCTGGCCAGGAGAGTTGCTTCCAGTCTGGATATCAGCACATTCTTTATTTATTATCTAAGAGGACATGGTTCTTCTCCAGGCAGTCCTTCTTCATGAGCTATTATGTCACATGTACAAATGAGTGGGTATTGTTACAAACCTGAGACACAGGAGTTTTCATTACAAAGTTTCCATTTATCTTGTTTGAAGAGTTGCCTATTTTTTTTCCTGTGATATCCCTAGAAGATAAATTTGCTGTAATAAGATAAAGGAAACTCTTCATTGAAAACCACAGCAAACACTCAGGTCAGTTTAAAAGTGTATTTTCCACACCCCACATTATTACAGCAGGTCCAACTAAATTTTAGTGCCCAAGGACCATTCTGGCTATTATTTTCTAATAGAATATGGTATCATATTATCTTTGAAACAGTTTCTGTTTAAATTACTACCCTGCTCACCCCACTCTGCCTTTACTGCCTTTATGGGGACTCCCTTTGAAAAACCTGAACTTGAATTGTCTCCAAACTCATTATCTATAGTTCCAGGCCAAAACTTGGAATTTTTATATATTTGGAGAATAGCCTTACAATCCATCCGATTTCAGAACAAATTCCTATAATTATTACAAAGAAAGGAAGAAAAAACTGCAAATTGATAACCCCTTATCTATCTGGAAGAGCCCTTCTTTTGTTTTATTAAGCTATCAAAAGAAAGTTTTGGCCTATTGCAAAAATTCCTAGGCAATTAATAATTGAGTGTATTTTGAAAATAATAGTAATAGATAATACTGATGGGCTAAAATAATTTAAGCCTAATGTGGATAATTAGGACTAATATTTTGTGGCACTTTATTGTCCAAAACATTTTAACAGCAATTATTCCATTTGGTTTTTCATAGTTCTGTGCAGCAGGATGAACAGGTATTGCCTTATTAGACATTTTTTTTTTAGATATGCGACCTAAGGCTTCTATAACTTTAACTACTATCTAGATAGAATGTAGCAAAGGGAAGTCTACAGATTCCAGAATCTGTTATCTTACTACTTGCCGTATAGTGTCTAAGTTAAAAAAAAACAACGAAGAAACAACTTAAATATCTCTTTGGAAGATTACATTGCTGTCCTTACACACAAAGAAGAATTGTGCCAATTTATGCAAAAATGGAATAGATGAGAGACAAGCCTTAATAAAACGTCTCTCTGCTTCGCTGGAATACTGGCCAGGAGTAAGAACTTTTAGTTGAATGCTTTTAGTTGAAGAGATGAAAGGTTTTAGTTAAATATTTTAATGAAGCCCTTTTTTGTTTTTGTTTTTTTCTGATACGGCTTCTTCTAATTCAAAATTTGGTTTTACCTTGAAAGAAAACATCCAGTGCCAGAAGATAAATCTATACTGGGGAACAGTGCTTGTAATTGTCATCGCTATTGACATTACTGCCATGAAGAATGTTTCTCCAATTATATTTGAAGTGAGAGAGGCCATGTCTTTTTATATGTTCTTTATAAAACTGAAAATTTAGTACAGACGAATCTTTTTGTTTAACACTAATAAAAGGACAGATAATTTTCTGACCTGTGTCCTAACAATGTATTTGGAAAGTGATGTGCTTTTGAAAAGTCTGAGGCAGTAATCCTGGGTACCTCAGGATCTATGTGTGGCTGGTTGCCTAAATATTTCGAGCAGAGTGCCTACTCGATATTATTTATATTATGTTGTTTAATAAAATTTAAGTTTTTAGTGAAACTGCCTCATGGACTGGTAGTTTGGGCACCTTATGTAAAGAGCTGTTTTTTTTTTTTTCCTTAAATGACTATTCCCATGCCTAGTGAATAGTGATTTCTTAAAGGAACTCATCTGATACAAATGCTTTAAATATTATCAGTAATTCAGGGGAACACAAGGAAGTTTAAAAAGGGGGTAATTCAAGCAGCTTCGAAAGCACTGTAAATGTATGAAAAATATGTATTCTCCCCTTTCCCTGAGTAAACTGCACAGAAACCAACATAAGTGGTGCATAAAGCTTTCATGACTTAAGCCCTAGGCTACATATTTAAGTGGTCCCCACTGTATTCACATCTAAACAGTGGCACCGTATATTAAGTATCACAATAATAGCAAAACAACTATAACATTATTAGCATGATTTTATTTTATTTTTTTTTATGGCTTCTTGACTAGTTTGACAACTACCTACTGGCTTTTAGGAAATGCCTAAAATGCCCGTTATATATACTTTATGTCGGAGAAGATAGACAGCTTTAGTTTTACTCATGGGATCGTCCACAGGAAAGCTTCTCAGACAAAAATTGGGGGGGGTCTCAAGTTACAATGAACATTCCATATACAGGCTTCCTTGTTATCAATTAACTCGACTTACTTCTTCATCAATTTTTTCCCCCTTCAGTCTTGATGGTTTTATGACCTAGGCCCAGGCAGTACCCTTAGGCGGTCCATGTGATAATTGACACATTTTCTAACACAGTATAGTGATGCCCAAGTCACTGCTTTCAGGCCGTGACTTGAACTTATTGGAGTCTGCGGCAGGGGCTCCTTTTATCCTCATACATCAGAATCCACTGACAGCTCTCCCATGCAGGGACCACGCAGATCTCTCCCCCAGGAAAATATATGCAAACACCTCCAGAACATTGTAGTGGTTGCTAGGCATCACAATGGTGACATCTTTATGATAAACACAGTATGCAGAAGAAGGTCTAATAAAAGAATAACAAATTATTACATGCAAAGGGCAATTTTACAAGATTAACGGGGATAATAAATTACTGCTAGCGTCAGAAGACCATGGTACCTTTTAAGATATTTCACAGTGGAGCCAAAATGAACCGGCCTCTAAAAACCCGGCGAATGTAGGAGAGAATAGCAAACTGCTTTTCCGCATTTCTGAAAGATAGGCGTGATACTTACCTTGAAATATGGTGAGTTCAGCGAGTAATTACGGCTAAATGGGGTTATGCGTGCAGTTCCTGCGAAGATATTTATTATTCTTTTTCATACAGCTATTGTATGTCCAGTAACATTGCAATCTGTATGCTATTAACTTAATCAGAAGCCTGTAGGATTTTATTTCTAAAACAATTTCAATACGTGAACTTACATAGTGAATTTACATAGTAAATTCCAGGACTCAAATCTATTTTATAATAATTAGTTAATATATGTTTTTCACAGGATAGTAGGAGTTTCGGTGTTTCTTTAAAAGGCAAATAATTGCTTCCCTTGATAATCTTGATCGGGTGCTCAAGAAATTAAAAGGAAAATGTTTCTAGATTTTCATATTTAATTTACATTTCCCTTTTACTTTGAAAAATAACATTTCCCTATTACTTTTTCTTATCTGTACTTATAGTACAAAGTGAGAAAAAGATTCTGTTACTTGAACATTGGAGGCATGACATTTGCAATATATATTTTATTTTGTTAAAAGAACATTGGAGGCATGGCATTTGCAATATATAGAATTATTATTTTATTGGGTGCCTGGGTGGCTCAGTTGGTTAAGCAACTGCCTTCGGCTCAGGTCATGATCCTGGAGTCCTGGGATCGAATCCCACATCGGGCTTCCTGCTCAGCAGGGAGTCTGCTTCTCCCTCTGACCCTCTTCCCTCTCGTGCTTTCTATCTCTCATTCTCTCTCTCTCTCTCAAATAAATAAATAAAATCTTAAAAAAAAAAGAATTATTATTTTATTTTGTTAAAAGAACAGAAGTTATTCAGACATTTCCAGTGGTAAATCTAGTCTTTTCCAAGAAATAGGATAGAGGGAAGGAAGGAAGGGGAAGAGGGAGAAAGGGACAGAGGGAGTAGAGAGAAAGAAGACCCAAAAGAAAGAAGGAAGGAAGGAAGGAAGAAGGGAAGGAAGGAAAGAAAGCCTTGAGACTTTCCAAGTTGGACTCCCTCCCCAAATATTCTGATACCTAGAGTTGAAAAGTTGAGTTTCTATTAAAATACTTTTAGGGGCCCCGGGGGGCACAGGCAGTTAAGCATTAGACTCTTGGTTTCAGCTCAGGCCCCGATCTCAGGGTCCTGGGACTGAGCTCCGTGTCAGGCTCCATGCTCAGCTGGGAATCTGCTCATTTCCTTCCCTCTCTGCCCTGCCCCCCCATCTCATGCATGCTCTCTCTCTCTCAAATCAATAAATTAATTAAAAAATAAAACAAAATATTTTTAAATAGCTGCTTTAAGTTATGATTCATTGGATAGAAATAATGCAGCCAAACTTTATTGGCGAAGTCTGTTGCTATTGTGGGTGAGCCATTGGACTCAAGCTTGACCTAAGGACCAGTTGAAGTAAAAAAAAATGCATTCGCGTTCTTTTTATACTTTTTGTTACTGCTCATGAATCCTAGACGCAAAGAGTGTATCCTATTTATCTCCTTCCCACCACCTTTATAGCTCTTTCTACCGTGGCTGCCATGTAGTGGTAACTCATAAGTAGGTGAAAGTATAAAGAGTAGAGTTTTCCAGTAGGATTACACTTGAAGTGCTTTCTAAAAGGATGGTCCTCACCTGATCAAAATAATAAATATTCCTTTTGACGGATCTTGAAATCTCCTCAAATGAGTTTGCAAATGCTAACAGTGCAGTCCTTGTAGGTGAAGGAGGGAAGTGGTTGAGTTATAATTGATAATTACTGGGTATATTTTGGAAAAAATGTTGGGGAATCAGGCACTGAAGGGAGGCATTGAAGTTCCTCAAGAATTGGTGCAACCTCCTCCTCACTGGGAGATACACAAAGAGAAAATGGAAGTTCAGTCAAGTTGGATATTTAATGAATACTATTAGGTATCTATCTGTGGGAGTCATTCATATTGTTTCTTTTTTTTTTAACATGAATTGCTTTTTAAATTATCATTTAGAAAATGTTTTACTTATTCCTTCTTTGATGCTCTTCCATGTTTATGTAGGTACAGGTTTCTGACCTAGATCAGAATACTTATTACAGATTTGAAATTGTAACCATGAGACAACCACTAATTAAACTTGTATTTAGGCCCAGGAGCAAGATGGCAGAGGAGTAGGAGACCTGGATTTCTTCTGGTCTCAGGAATTCAGCTGAATAGGGATCAAACCATTCTGAACACCTACGAACTCAACAGGAGATCGAAGAAGAGAGTAGCAACAACTCTCTGAGCAGAAAAGCGACCACTTTCTGGAAGGTAGGACGTGCGGAGAAGTGAATCTGAGGCAATATTCGGGAGGATAGACGGCGGGGGAGGGGGCCTCCGTCGGCCGCTTCTGGCAAGTGATAGAGCCACGGAGCACAAAATCGGAACTTTTAGAAGTCGGCTCCGCTAAGGGACGTCGCTCCAGTGGCTAAGCGGGGGGTGGAACCCTCGCGGGACAGTGTGGTCTCAGGACCCTCGGGGTCACAGAAAAACCGGGGGTGCCTGAGTGCAACAGAGCTCCCAGGTATTGGAGCGGGGAAGCCGGCTGCAGAGACGGAGCTGAGGCGCGGGCTCTCAGCTCGGGGTTGCCATAAACTGTGATCCGCGGCCCAGTCGGGCCACTGCGCCTCCAGCAGGGACCCAACAAGCGGCAGAGCCGGGGAGACTCCCCTTTCTCCCCTGGGAGGAGCGGCGCGGGAGTGCACCGCAGGGATCTGCTGGGTTTGGAGACTCCACACGGGGTGGGGAGCCAGAGATAGAAACACTCGGTCACAGGCCGGGTGAGCGCGGAGTGCGGCCGGAGACCCGGGAGATGGGAGTGATTGACTGCTTTTCTCAGGGGGTGCACTGAGGAGCGGGTCCCCGAGTTCTCAGCTCCTCCGGGCTGAGATTGGGAGGCCACCATTTTCACCCTGGTCCTCCAAAGCTGTACCGAGAGCTTGCAGGGAACAAAAGCTCCTGAGAGCAAACCCGAGCAGCTTGCTTAGCCTGGACCGACAAGGGCGGGGCAATTCTGCCTCCGGCAAAGACATTTGGGAACCATGGCAACAGGCCCCTCCCCCAGAAGATCAGCATGAACAGCCAGCAAGACAAGACCAAGTTTACCGATCAAGGAGAACGGGAGAACGCCAGTGCTAGGGGAATACGGCACATAGAATTCATGGCTTTTTTACCATGATTCATTAGTTTTTCAAAGTTAATTTTTTAAACTCTTTTTTGGTTTTTTTTTGAATTTTTCTTTTTCCCTTTTTCAACCAACATCTTATCAATTCCTTTTCTAAAAAACATTTTTTATTTTTCATTTTTAGAGTCATATTTTATCCCTTCATAGTAGTTACCCTTATTTTTGGCATATATATATAAGTTCTTCTCTCTTTAAAATTTTGATATACAGTTTCTTCTAACAGATCAAAATATACCCTAAATCACTAGTGTATGGCTTTGTTCTAGTCTCCTGCCTGATCACAGTCTCTCCCATGTTTTTCTTTTCTTTTTTCCTTTTTTTAAATCTTCTTCTTTCTTCTTTCAAACAACTTCTTATCAATTCCGTTTATAAAACCTTTTATAAGTTTCATCTTTACAGTCATCTTCCATCCCTTCATTGTATCAACCCTTATTTTGTACATATATAAGTCTTTCTTCCTTTAAAATTTTAGGAGGCACTTTCTTCTAACAGACCAAAATACACCCAAAATCTAGTGTGTGGCACTGATCTATGCACTAGCCTGATCATATTTGATTATATTCGTTTTTTTTTTGTTTTGTTCTGTTTTTGTTTGTTTTTTATCTTTTTCTATTTCTTTTTTTTCTCTTTTTTTTCTCTTTCTTTTTTCTTTCTTTCCCTTTCTTTTCCCCTGGTTTCAGGTCTTTTCTGATTTGTATAGAGTATATTTGCTGGGGACGTTGTTAACCTGTTAGCATTTTGTTCTCTCATTTATCTGTTCTCTTCTGGACAAAATGACAAGACGAAAAAAATCACCTCAGCAAAAAGAACAAGAGGTAGTACCGTCAGCCAGGGACCTACTCAATACTGACATTAGTACGATGTCAGACCTAGAGTTCAGAATCATGACTTTAAAGATACTAGCTGGGCTTGAAAAAAGTGTGGAAGTTATTCGAGAAACCCTTTCTGGAGAAATAAAAGAACTAAAATCCAACCAAGTCAAAATCAGGGAGGCTATTAATGAGGTGCAATCAAAAATGGGGGCACTAACTGCTAGGATAAATGAGGCAGAAGAGAGAATCAGCAATATAGAAGACCAAATGATGGAAAATAAAGAGGCTGAGAAAAAGAGAGAGAAACAACTACAGGATCACGAGGGCAGAATTCGAGAGATAAGCAATAAGATAAGATGAAACAACATTAGAATAATTGGGATCCCAGAAGAAGAAGAAAGAGAGGGGCAGAAGGAATATTGGAGCAAATTATAGCAGAGAACTTCCCTAATGTGGGGAAGGAAACAGGCATCAAAATCCAGGAGGCACAGAGAACCCCTCTCAAAATCAATAAAAATAGGTCAACACCCCGACATCTAATAGTAAAACTTACAAGTCTCAGAGACAAAGAGAAAATCCTGAAAGCAGCTCGAGAGAAGAGATATGTAACCTACGATGGTAGAAACATTAGATTGGCAACAGACCTATCCACAGAGACCTGGCAGGCCAGAAAGGACTGGCATGATACCTTTAGAGCACTAAACGAGAAAAATATGCAGCCAAGAATACTATATCCAGCAAGGCTGTCATTGAAAATAGAAGGAGAGGTAAAAAGCTTCCAGGACAAACAAAAACTAAAGGAATTTGCAAACACAAAACCAGCCCTACAGGAAATATTGAAAGGGGTCCTCTAAGCAAAGTGAGAGCCTAAAAGCAGCATAGATCAGAAAGGAACACAGACAATATACAGTAACAGTCACCTTACAGGCAATACAATGGCACTAAATTCATTCCTTTCAATAGTTACCCTGAATGTAAATGGGCTAAATGCCCCAATCAAAAGACAAAGGCTATCAGATTGGATTAAAAAACAAGACCCATCAATATGCTGTCTGCAAGAGACTCATTTTAGACCCAAAGACACCCCCAGATTGAAAGTGAGGGGGTGGAAAACCGTTTACCATGCTAATGGACACCAAAAGAAAGCTGGGGTGGCAATGCTTATATCAGACAAATTAGATTTTAAAACAAAGACTGTAATAAGAGATGAAGAAGGACACTATATCTTACTTAAAGGGTCTATCCAACAAGAAGATCTAACAATTGTAAATATCTATGCCCCTAACATGGGAGCAGCCACTTTTATAAGGCAATTAATAACAAAAGCATAGAAACACATTGACAACAATACAATAATAGTGGGGGACTTTAACACCCCCCCTCACTGAAATGGACAGATCATCTAAGCAAAAGATCAACAGGAAATAAAGACTTTAAATGAAACACTGGACCAAATGGACTTCACAGACATATTCAGAACATTCCATCCCAAAGCAACGGAATACACATTCTTCTCTAGTGCCCATGGAACATTCTCCAGAATTGATCACATGCTAGGTCACAAATCAGGTCTCAACCAATACCAAAAGATTGGGATTATTCCTTGCATATTTTCAGACCACAGTGCTTTGAAACTAGAACTCAATCACAAGAGGAAAGTCGGAAAGAACTCAGATACATGGAGGCTAAAGGGCATCCTACTGAAGAATGAATGGGTCAACCAGGAAATTAAAGAAGAATTAAAAAAATTCATGGAAACCAAGGAAAATGAAAACACAACTGTTCAAAATCTTTGGGATACAACAAAGGCAGTCCTGAGAGGAGAGTATATAGCAATACAAGCCTTTCTCAAGAAACAAGAAAGGTCTCAGATACACAACCTAACCCTACACCTAAACGAGCTAGAGAAAGAACAACAAATAAAGCCTAAACCCAGCAGGAGAAGAGAAATAATAAAGATCAGAGCAGAAATCAATGAAATAGAAACCAAAAGAACAGTAGAACAGATCAACGAAACTAGGAGCTGGTTCTTTGAAAGAATTAACAAGATTGATAAACTGCTGGCCAGACTTAGCAAAAAGAAAAGAGAAATGACCCAAATCATCAAAATCATGAATGAAAGAGGGGAGATCACAACCAACACCAAAGAAATACAAACAATTATAAGAACATATTATGAGCAACTCTATGCCAGCAAATTAGATAACCTGGAAGAAATGGGTGCATTCCTAGAGATGTATCAACTACCAAAACTGAACCAGGAAGAAATAGAAAACCTGAACAGACCTATAACCACTAAGGAAATTGAAGCAGTCATCAAAAATCTCCCAACAAACAAAAGCCCAGGCCCAGATGGCTTCCCAGGGGAATTCTATCAAACATTTAAAGAAGAATTAATACCTATTCTCCTGAAACTGTTCCAAAAAATAGAAATGGAAAGAAAACTGCCAAACTCATTTTATGAGGCCACCATTACCTTGATCCCAAAACCAGACAAAGACCCCATCAAAAAGGAGAATTACAGACCAATATCCTTGATGAACATGGATGCAAAAATTCTCACCAAAGTACTAGCCAATAGGATCCAACAGTACATTAAAAGGATTATTCACCATGATCAAGTGGGATTTATCCCTGGGCTGCAAGGTTGGTTCAACATGCGCAAATCAATCAACGTGATACAATACATTAACAAAAGAAAGAACAAGAGTCATATGATCCTCTCAATAGATGCAGAAAAAGCATTTGACAAAGTACAGCATCCTTTCTTGATCAAAACTCTTCAGAGTAGAGGGAGAGAGGGTACATACCTCAATATCATAAAAGCCATCTATGAAAAACCTACAGCAAATATCATTCTCAATGGGGAAAAGCTGAGAGCTTTTCCCCTAAGGTCAGGAATGCGGCAGGGATGTCCACTATCACCACTGCTATTCAACATAGTATTAGAAGTCTTAGCCACAGCAATCACACAACAAAAAGAAATCAAAGGCATCCAAATCGGCAAAGAAGAAGTCAAACTCTCACTCTTTGCAGATGATATGATACTGTATGTGGAAAACCCAAAAGACTCCACCCCAAAACTGCTAGAACTCATACAGGAATTCAGTCAAGTAGCAGGATATAAAATCAATGCACAGAAATCAGTGGCATTCCTATACACCAACAAGACAGAAGAGAGACAAATCAAGGAGTCGATCCCATTTACAATTGCACCCAAAACCATAAGATGCCTAGGAATAAATTTAACCGAGGAGGCAAAGGATCTGTACTCAGAAAACTATAAAATACTCATGAAAGAAATTGAAGACACAAAGAAATGGAAAAAAGTTCCATGCTCATGGATTGGAAGAACAAACATTGTGAAGATGTCAATGCTACCTAGAGCAATCTACACATTCAATGCAATCCCCATCAAAATACCATCCACTTTTTTCAAAGAAATGGAACAAATAATCCTAAAATTTGTATGGAATCAGAAGAGACCCCGAATAGCCAGAGGAACGTTGAAAAAGCAAAGCAAAGCTGGCGGCATCACAATTCCAGACTTCCAGCTCTATTACAAAGAAGTCATCATCAAGACAGTATGGTACTGGCACAAAAATAGACACATAGATCAATGGAACAGAATAGAGAGCCCAGAAATGGACCCTCAACTCTATGGTCAACTCATCTTTGACAAAGCAGGAAAGAATGTCCAATGGAATAAAGACAGCCTCTTCAACAAATGGTGTTGGGAAAATTGGACAGCCACATGCAGAAGAATGAAACTGGACCATTTCCTTACACCACACACAAAAATAGACTGCAAATGGTTGAAAGACCTAAACGTGAGACAGGAGTCCATCAAAATCCTAAAGGAGAACACAGGTAGCAACCTCTTCGACCTCAGCCACAGCAACTTCTCCCTAGAAACATCGCCAAAGGCAAGGGAAGCAAGGGCAAAAATGAACTATTGGGATTTCATCAAGATAAAAAAGCTTTTGCACAGCAAAAGAAACAGTCCACAAAACCAAAAGACAACCGACAGAATGGGAGAAGATATTTGCAAATGACATATCCGATAAAGGGCTAGTATCCAAAATCTATAAAGAACTTATCAAACTCAACACCCAAAGAACAAACGATCCAATCAAGAAATGGGCAGAAGACATGAACAGACATTTTTCCAAAGAAGACATCCAAATGGCCAACAGACACATGAAAAAGTGCTCAACATCGCTCGGCATCAGGGAAATCCAAATCAAAACCTCAATGAGTTATCACCTCACACCAGTCAGAATGGCTAGAATTAACAAGTCAGGAAACGACAGATGTTGGCGGGGATGTGGAGAAAGGGGAACCCTCCTACACTGTTGTTGGGAATGCAAGCTGGTGCAATTACTCTGGAAAACAGTATGGAGGTTCCTCAAACAGTTGAAAATAGAGCTACCCATACGATCCAGCAATTGCACTACTGGGTATTTACCCCAAAGATACAAATGTAGGGATCCAAAGGGGTACATGCACCCCGATGTTTATAGCAGCAATGTCCACAATAGCCAAATAGTGGAAAGAGCCAAGATGTCCATCAACAGATGAATGGATAAAGAAGATGTGGTGTATATATACAATGGAATATTATGCAGCCATCAAAAGGAATGAGATCTTGCCATTTGCAACGACATGGATGGAACTGGAGGGTGTTATGCTGAGTGAAATAAGTCAATCAGAGAAAGACATGTATCATATGACCTTGCTGATATGAGGAATTTTTAACCTCGGGAATCAAACTGAGGGTTGCTGGAGTGGTGGGGGGTGGGAGGGATGGGGTGGCTGGGTGACAGACATTGGGTAGGGTATGTGCTATGGTGAGTGCTGTGAACTGTGCAAGGCTGTTGAATCACAGATCAGTACTTCTGAAATATATGCAATATATGTTAAGAAAAACAAAGAAGAAGATAGCAGGAGGGGAAGAATGAAGGGGAGTAAGTCAGAGGGGGAGACGAACCATGAGAGATGATGGCCTCTGAAAAACAAACTGAGGTTTCTAGAGGGGAGGGGGTGGGGGGATGGGTTAGCCTGGTGATGGGTATTAAAGAGGATACGTTCTGCGTGGAGCACTGGGTGTTATGCACAAACAATGAATCATGGAACACTACATCAAAAACTAATGATGTATGGTGATTAACATAACAATAAAAAATTTAAAAAACCTTGTATTTAGCTATATCTTCCCTCGGTTTTGCACGTCTCTCTATGAGAAGAATTTTGCACGGTGGTTAATAGTGCATACTGTAAAGCCTGTTTTCTGGGATTCTTTTTGAATACGGATAATTTTGACTCCTTTTCTTTTCAATTTTGTGACTTGTATGAGTTCGCCTTTGGGTGTCCTAGTTTCCTCATCTGTGAAAATGGTAATAATAATAGGGGCTTTTGTGAAGATTAAAAGCATTGATGTCATTTAATTCACTTAAAACAGTGCCAGCCACTAAAGCCCTATACATCCTACAGAGTCTCAAGGAAAGGATGCTTTATGAGAACTCTTGTCTTGACTTTAAATATAGCTTTCAAAAGCATTAATTTCAAAACTGGGGTCATCTAGGCTTAGGGATATTTTAGCTAATAAAGATATTTCCATTTTTCTATGAGTGAGAAAAAAGCATATATACTCACAAAGGGATGCACTGATAAGGATATGATTTTCTTTTTTTCTGCAGTTGTTGTTATTGTTGTAATACAATTCCACTTAAAAGCGTGTTGACTAGCTCTGACTGGTAAGGAACCAGCCAACACATATTAATAAAAAATATAATGACATTATTATGTACTCAATTTTCATCTGGCAGATGAAACATTTCAAAGTATAAAAGCGTAAGGGAAAAATAGCAGGAGTTCTTGATAGAAAAAAGTCAGGGGGAGCCACTGGGCTATCTTTTCATAAAAAAAAGTAGAAATTTTTGGAGGAGGTTTTAGGTTTGAACAACCTTATCCCGTAGGTTATATGCCTAATATGTGGTGGACCCATGAAGATTAGTCTGTTTTTAGTGTGTTTTTTTTTTCCTGTAATGTTTTGTACTTGGCTTGGAATAAAAAAAAATATTCCACTAACACCTGAACAAAAAAATGTCTTTCAGCTTTTATTTCAAAAAGACATTCTACGCTTTTTGTAGTAATTAAATATAACCATAATCCATGGATCAGTGAAAAAGATCAATTTTTAGGTGTGCAGTAACTGTATGTTTACATATTAGCATTACTATGTATTTATACGGTATACTATCTGAGAGGTTCAAAGTGTTTTATGAATATTATACCCATTAATCCTATGTGACAAGTGTGACTATTCCCAGTATACAGATGAAGATGCAACACAGTGAAGCTGGTGTGCCAGCAAAAGAGTTTGTTGTGTGTTGTGAGAGAGAAATTTGTATCATATCCAAGACTTTTCCATTGAGAATGCCTTGGAGACTGATTTTCTTTTTGGAAGAATGCAGAGCAGCCGTGTGGGTCAATGACAATTTTTGAAGTTCATGGAGCTAAGTTAGTCTTGCTTGAAAAGCTGAAGTAACATCCATGAATTTGTTACTTATGGGTTCTTACTATTCTGATTTAGCCACTAAGTAGACATCAGTGGATTTTTCAGTAATCTTGCTTTATTAAATGAGGGCATTTTTTTCTTAGAGATCTTGCTGCCTCAACTTCAAGTAATGGGCACAGGATCTCCCTTTGCTCTTTGGATGGGAATTGAGGAAATTGGTAGGATACAGCTCATTGTGCGACCTTTTCGTTTTAATCTATGTTTATTTAGCCTTTCACCTGACCTCTGATTTCCAGTTTGGTTTAGTTTCATTATTTTTTGGGTTTTGTAAATTTTGGCCTTTTATTGAATTTTTGATCTGTGGTCTCTTTCTTGACCTTCACTCTTACATATTTTAGATCTTTGTACTTCTGAAACAAATAATGCAATATATGTTAAGAAAAAAAAAAGAAGAAGAAGATAGCAGGAGGGGAAGAATGAAGGGGAGTAAGTCGGAGGGGGAGATGAACCATGAGAGACGATGGACTGTGAAAAACAAACTGAGGGTTCTAGAGGGGAGGGGGGTTGGGGGGATGGGTTAGCCTGGTGATGGGTGTTAAAGAGGGCACATTCTGCGTGGAGCACTGGGTGTTAGGCACAAACAATGAATCATGGAACACTACATCAAAAACTAATGATGTAATGTATGGTGATTAACATAACAATAAAATTATTAAAAAAATAGATCTTTATAGATAAATAAGGCTAAGCAGATGGAACTCTCCCTCTAAGAAATCACTGGGTAAATAAAAGAAAGAAATGTCAGTTGCAGAGCAAAGAAGTTATCAAGGACAAAGTATGAAGTTCCTATTACTTTATAGACAGTCGGAATAGAACAACACTGTCAGTAATGTCCAAAGAGGTAAAAACTTGCAAGTAATCCTTTTCTATAGAATTAAAATTCTCCCGAGAACTCTGCTTAATATCAGTGTCTAGTGCTAATGACTATGAATAAATACCAAAATTATGAGAAGATCATTCTAAGTAAACTTTTCATTTAAAGTTGGTAAATCTGACCTTGTGTATTTTATTTATTACTTAGCTAAGATCCCCCAATAATTTTTTTCCAGAATTAACTAATTGAAGGCCATTAAGAAAAATAGATTCTATATCTTTTATTGTGGCTGAATATTGTTGAATTTTTTAAAAAATAATAAAAATAGCTCACAGATCCTCAGTATTACTTCAGAAGATCGCTGTACTATTTTCCAATCTCTTCTTGGAGTTTTGATCTGAACTTCCCATCTCTAGTGCTACACTGCTGCGTAGGTAGACCATGCCTGAGAATGGTTAAGAACTTTTTAATCAGTGATGTCCTTGCAGCCAGAGATCACGTTGTTTTTCACATCATCAACTCTTTATAAGTGTTACTTAATGTTAAATAAAAAGAGGACATGGAATCCACAGAGAGCTCTTTGGTTAAAGTTTCGTCCTTGCAAAAGGGACATATTAATTATAACAATAATAATAGTTACCATCTATCGGATAACTATGTGCCAGGACTAGGCACCCTATTTCCATATAAGACCTAATTCAATCCTTTTAGTGACCTTGCAAGATAGTTGATATTATCATCTCTATTTTATCGATGGGGAAATTGGGAAAGAATATGTGACTTTCTGTAGGTCACACGGCTTGCAAGTAGTGTCAAAGTTCATTCCTTCCTCTAGTCTATGCAATGGCCCTTATCTATTTAAGTGTAGTCCTAAGAAATAGTTCATTCATTATCAGTTTTTTAAAGTATTTATTGAGCACCTGCTATATGCCAGCACTGTGCTACATTTCTTTTTTAAAATAATTTTTTATTGTTATGTTAATCACCATACATTACATCATTAGTTTTTGATGTAGTGTTCCGTGATTCATTGTTTGTGCATAACACCCAGTGCTCCATGCAGAATGTGCCCTCTTTAATACCCAACACCAGGCTAACCCATCCCCCTACCCTCCTCCCCTCTAGAACCCTCAGTTTGTTTTTCAGAGTCCATCGTCTCTCATGGTTTGTCTCCCCCTCTGACTTATTCCCCTTCATTCTTCCCCTCCTGCTATCTTCTTCTTTTTCTTTTTTCTTAACATATGTTGCATTATTTGTTTCAGAAGTACAGATCTGTGATTCAACAGTCTTGCTACATTTCTCATGGTGGAATAGTAAGTAAGGCACTGTTAGAACCATTGAGAATCAAGGATTCTAAGGGGGAAAAACTGACAAACAAGAAATTAGAATGCATCATGATAAGGGTTGATATGGAAATATATGCTTTGTGTTAGGGGCACAATCGGAATGATTTCAAAAAGAAGCATTATGCATTAAATTGCATAAAATATATACTCTGAGTATACGGTAAAAAGAATGAATAAAAAAATAAAATTTTACAGTGTGTTTTCACTTTTTTAACTGAGGTATTGATTGGGCATAGTGAATTTAATGACTATAACATTATGGTTTGAAAAAATCATATGAATAGCTGATGATCAGAATATTTCATTGCCTGCTAGTCTAACACTCAAAAAAACTGGTTTTGGTTGGGACGTGGATATGGCATGATAATCCTAGCTACCAATCAATTAAATGCTAGATGTTCTCTTCTCCTTAATCTTCTGTCTCAATTAATAAAAATCTCACCCTTGGTTCTATTCATTTCTTAATACCTTCTTTTTTCTAAACAATCTTATCTACATGCACACTGATATCTCCCAAATCTACGTTTGGCTTTTTACTTCTCCTGAAGTCCATGGACATACTTTTAATTGTTGATTGACCTGATATCTCCATCATATATTTTACTGACCAATGGAATTTACTTCTTTTCCCATAAATTCCTTTCTCTATAGTCATAAAAATAGTTGACACCATGAGTAGCCAAATCCCTATCCAGCAACCACTATTTCTTACACTATCATGTTGCATCTAATTCTCAGATGCTAGTGAGTAAGGGATGTGTTTTTATTTTATATTGCACAAAAAAACCCTGCGGTGCCTGGGTGGCTCAGTTGTTAAGCGTCTGCTTTCGGCTCAGGTCATGATTCCAGCGTCCTGGGATCGAGCCCTGCATCATGCTCTCTGCTCAGTGGGAAGACTCCTTCTCCCTCTCCCACTCCCCCTGCTTGTGTTCCCTCTCTTGCTGTGTCTCTTTCTGTCAAATAAATAAATGAGATCTTAAAAACAAAAACAAAAACAAAAAATCCCTCAAAACACCCCCCTACAATTAGCAATAATGCAATGCTTTCTTCTTACTTAGAATATTTTTTATACTTAATTTTTTCAAACTGATGTAGGCATTGATTTTGTCAATTATTTTTGCACTTACATTAAAAACAAAATATGAGGAAAACAATTTGTTTAAGATACTTCTAAAACTATTTGATCTTCAAAGTACTTCTTGTTTGATCGGCTTCGGAATTAAGAATTGTTAATGTCTGTGTTTTAACACTCAGCTGGGTCATTGGTGTTGAGCTTTTAAGCCAACTTTGAAAAAAATAATAAAATTACTTTTTAGAGAAGTTTTGTGTTCACACCAAACAGAAGTGGAGAGTTCAGAGGGTTCCCAGGCCCCACCCATACAAAGGTCTCTCACTATTGATATTCCACACCACAGTGGTACATTTATTACCATCTGTGAACCTATATTGACACATCATTATTCTCCAAAATTCATAGTTAACATTAGGGTTTGGTATTGGTGTTGTACTTTCTATGGATATTGACAAATGTAGCTACCTAGTTTCATCATTATAGTATCATACAGAGTATTTTCACTGCCTTAAAAATTCTCTGTGCTCTACCTGTTACTCCTCTCTCCCTACTAACTTATGGCACTCACTGATCTTTTTACTGTCTCTGCTATTGTCTTTTGCAAAATGTCATACAGTTGGAATGGTACTTATGTAACCTTTTCAGATTGGATTCTTTCCGTTAATAACATGCATTTTAGTTTCATGTGTTCTCATGCCTTGATTGTTCCATTTCTTTTTAGCACAGAATAATATTCTCTTATCTGGATGTTTCACAGTTAATCTATCCATTTGTCTCCTGGAGGACACCTTGGTTGCTTTCACATTTTGACAATTATGATTATAGCTGCTATAAACATCTGTGTGCAGGTTTTTGTGTGAACATAAATTTTCAACTCATTCATTTCAACTCTTTTGGTAAATACCAAAGAGTGTGATTGGTGGCTAGTATGGTAAGAGTATGTTTAGTTTTATAAGAAACAGTCAACTGTCTTACGAAGTGGCTGTATCATTTTGCATTTCTACAATGAATGAGAGTTCTTATTGCTTCACATCCTTGCCAGGATTTGGTGTTCTAGTATTTTGGATTTTGGCTATTTTACTGCATGTGTAGTGGAATCTCGTTGTTTTAATTTGCAATTCCTTAATGACATTTGATGCTGAAAATATTTTCATGTGTTTATTTGCCATCTTTATATCTTCTTTGGTGATGTTAAATCTCTCTTCTTTTCCAATATATGCATTCAATACAATGAATTTCTCTTTATGAACGGCTTTGCTGAATCCTATAAATTTTGATAAGTTATATTTTCATTTAGTTCAGAGTATTTATTAATTTTTTGGAGATTTCTCCTTTGACCCACGTGGCATTTAGAAGTTTTCATTTTGATCTCTAAGTATTTAGGGATTTTCCAGCTATCTTTTTCTTATTGATTTCTAGTTTTATTCCATTGTAGTTGAGAGTGTACATTGTATGATTTGTCATTTTTTAAAGATTTTATTTATTTATTTGAGAGAGACACATAGAGATAGTGACAGAGATAGCAAGATAGAGCATGAGTGGGGAGGAGAGGGAGAAGCAGGCCCCTGCTGAGCAGGGAGCCCAACCTGCAGGGTTTGATCCCAGGGTCCTGGGATTATGACCTGAGCTGATGGCAGATGCATAACCGACTGAACCACCCAGGCGCCCCTGATTTCTATTTTTTTTAAAGACTTGTTAAGGTGCAGTTTATGGCCCAGAATGTAGTCTGTCTTGGGGAATGTCCCATGTGAGCTTCAGAAGAACATGTCGTGTGCTTGTGTTGATGAAGTAGTCTACTGATGTCAATTATATGCAGTTGATTTGTGGTGCTCTTGAGTTCTTTAGCCAGCTTTTCAGTTATGAACTGAGGCTCAGAAATGGTCCTAATGTACCTGATCTCTTAACCTACCAAGCAACCATTTGATTCCTAGGGATTACATGAATACTTTGGTCTCTGAGATCTCATTTCAAGACTCTGACACCTATGCATCATAAGTTTTGGTGTTGATAATTTTTATCGTTGAGTATAATTAGGCAATGACAACTGTTTAAAAACTGCCCAGACTTGGAAATGCCAACAGAGTGGAGTATCCTTTCCAATGCAATGCTGAGACTTGTGTATAGACTATAGATTATCTGATTATACGGAGGTGCGCTAATGTGTTTTTCTTTCCGTTATTTAGGCTCTTATACAACTCTACTGAGGTAGATGTTTAGTAGTTAAAAAAGAATAAAAAGCAAGTGATTCTTAGCCATACAAATAAAAATGCATTTTGTCTGATAGAGATAAAATTTCTGCCCTAACTGAGAAGGTGAGCCTACTCATTACATTTTTTTAAATTGCTTTATAAGACACAAACCAATTTTGCTTCTATTAGCAAATTTATTTCAGCATTCTAGATTGCTTACATATGTATGTTTTTTCTTCACATACTCCTCTGAGCTGGTTTTGTATCTTGCTTTGGTTTCTTCATCAATTAAAGAATTTAATAAATCTTAGACATGTATTCGTTTTAAACTTGCATGTGTCATGAAGATTACACCTTCATGTAATTAAGTCCTGACACCCACCTGTGCCTCAGTGATTATAAGCCACCATCCATTGTAAGGTTTCAGAAATTTTAAAAATGTAAATTTGTGCATCTTAAAATTGGTGAATATGATAATCATGAAGTCATATTAATTCTTCTTCCAAATATCTCTTGAATATATCTTCCTCATTTAGTTTCCATTACCTTTGGGTGAGTTTCTTTGCTTCATATCTGCATTTTATCCATAACTTTCTAACTTATTTCCCTTCCTTTATCTTTCATCTCTCCACGCCATCCTCCACTATGCTGCCTAAATAATGATTCTAAACCCAAAGGCTTGTGGTACACTTCTGTTTCAAACCCTGAAATGATTTACTACTTGGTATTGTATATTCGGATCTCCACATTTTAAATACTACATATCTTACTTCTAACTTCATCTTTTCTGTAACTAGTCTCAGATTGTCTGACCTCTTAGAGGTCATGTACTAACAGTATTGCTTTTGAGTTAGAGATTCTTCAAGGCTCTACAAACTTAACAGTGTTTCATAACAGCATATTTAATACTTTCTCATCTATTTTAATTTTAATTTTAATTTTTTATTTTTTAAAATATTTTATTTATTTATTTCACAGAGAGAGACACAGCGAGAGAGGGCACAAGCAGGGGGAGTGGGAGAGGGAGAAGCAGGCTTCCCGCTGAGGAAGGAGCCTGATGCAGGCCTCGATCCCAGGACCCTGGGATCATGACCTGAGCCGAAGGCAGATGCTTAACGACTGAGACACCCAGGCGCCCCTGATTTGTAATTTTAAAGGTAACTTTCTCATAGAAGCTTCTGAATGGCTGCCTTAAGCATTTCTCATGTGTATTACCTTTTGGACAAAAAGTTTACCGAATTCCAGGTCATTTATTCAGTACATGTTGAGCCTTATTAAAATTTAACATTCATGTTCAAAGACAGTAATCATATATATGTATTCTGAAGATGACTCCAAAATCAATTAAAATAATAAGTGGATCTGCTACTTCTCATTCTATTTTGTACATCTAGGGTATAAATTAGGAACATTAAAAAAAGTTTTAGTGAACCACAGTAAGAATAAATTGAATTAGTACTTATTAGGATTTTAATTTGAGCTTTTTTATAGCCTAAGCTTAAATAGACATAGTTGACATAGAAGTAGATATAGATATAAATGTGCATGTTTAAAGGGTAGTGCATGTACTTTAGACACTTTGCTTTCGGTGTTGGCAAAGAATGGAGTTTCTCACATTAAATGAATCTGATTAAGTAAGGAATAAGTTTTCTTACAAGTTTTTTAATATCAAAAGTATGTTTATTGTAGATAGCTAAGAAACAAATCACAGAGAAGATTTATTTGAAGATAAAATAATTTGTTCTTTATGTTTTAAAATTTTTCATTAGAAAAAATAGTTATATGAACAAATCTTTTAATCGACACACTTGTTTCCTAGCCCCCTCGTTACTAAATTATCAAAGTGGAAACACACATCTCAGAAAAAGCATGGGGGATGGTCATTGGTTTTTATAAAAATATGAAGAAGTGTTTTATTTGTAGCCTGTATTACAACATAGATATTTCATATCAGAATTTCATCTTGTAGATTTGGCCTTTTTTGAGTAGTTTCTGTAGGCAGGGGTGTCTGTTTTAATATATTTAACAGTTCATAACCTCCTTAACAAAACTTTAGTTAAGGCAGCCCATGGATATAGCATACTTTTTCTCTTATTTTTCTTATGTTATATATATATAAGAAGGATTGGCTATATTTATTATAAACCTTACTTACTCATTTATTATAAATATTTAAAAGACACATTTTGTTTCTACTTTTAGAAGTGATTTCATCCTGCTCTTCAACCCTTGTTTATACCATGAGGAGAACACAAATAACAGCAAACAAACAGCAAACAAACCAAAAAAACATCAAAGCCTAGGCGCATAGAAAATGACTCTATTTCTTCTAGACTTAAAGCCATCTCTCTCAGCTATCATTATCTCAGCTCATCATGAATTTCTGCTCAGGTATGTATTGATTCTTACCTTCAAGCTTCTCCTTCCCTTTTCTCTGACAGCTACTGAAATTTTTAGTGAGTTTAAATATCATCTTGGTATAAGGAAGAGATGTCTAGTTCTTATGCTGATTTATTCTGAAGTTGTTCTTAACTAGTCTGACCTCTGAAATTTCTTCACCGGTATCCATTAAAATATGACTAGATCCACCTGATTTTTTGGACATGAGCCTGGCACACAGTGCGGCAGCCCACAGTCTTAAGTCATGAGGCCCCAGTTTTTCCCATCTTCTCTTCTCTTTCTCTGTCTTTTTTAAAAAAGATTTTATTTATTTATTTATTTGACAGAGAGAGAGAGTGAGAGCAGGAACACAACCAGGGGGAGAGCGAGAGGGAGGAGCAGGCTTCCCGCCGAGCAGAGGCTCCATGCAGGACTCCATCTCAGGACCCTGGGATCATGACCTGAGCCGAAGGCAGATGCTTAACGACTGAGCCACCCAGGCTCCCCTCCCACCTTCTCTTCTGAAATGCAGGTTTCTTTTCACTGTTTCTGTTTCTCTCCTGGGGGACATGGGACTCCTTGGATTGCCTAGATCAGTGTTTTTGATGGTGGAAAAGCAATCTGGAATAAAATCGCTCAGCACAAATCAAGGCAGTGGTACCAATTTGCAATAGTAGCTATTTATTCTTACCGCAGTGAACCAGTATTTTGTAAATGACTAGTTACAAATGCATGGGTAAAACCGCCAATCAAAGTACGAGACAGACCAGTGGATTTTGATGTAATACTGTATGGTTAAGAAACTACCACTCGTAGAGTGTTGGCATAGTACCTTAGAAAGATATTCATAATTATTTTAAAAAAGTAATTTACATACTCCTGTCATTTCCATATAAATGTCTGGATGTGGCTGGGTATTCTTTAATGATATTAACATATCATAAAAGATACATTGTTGACTGAAGAAGCAGATATGGGAAACCGGCTGTCTTCTATTATGCCAGAAATTAAGGAAGTTTAGAAACATGTAAATCAAAATCTCTTACTTATTATTTTTTGAAAATTATTGGTGTTTCATGTTAACATTAAAATTTGTTTGAATTTTTAGTATAATTAGTAGATTTTAAATTTTTAATAGAGTAAATATTATGATTCTGTGGGTTTCTCAATAATTTGTAAAAGTATGGGGTGGTCATGAAATCAAAGAATTGAGGGAACCTCTGTTCTAAATACCACATATAAGCAAGGGACCTGAGCTGTTTCCTAAACCGTTCTTGACTAGACTAGGCCTTCTCTCGACTAATTCCATTCTGCCATCTCAAGAGCAAAAACCTATGCTTCCTCATTTAGGCTTTTTCTATCCTCCATTTCTCCCCAGTGCACATATGACTTCTTAATCTTCCCTCTTTCTCTTCAGAATGCACCTCCCCCAACTCCCTCCTCCATCCCAACAGATTACAAGTGTTTTCTCATTCTTGTGTCTGTAAAATTAAATTTTGAGACAATTGTATAGTTGTTATCTACTTTTAAGAATATAGTTGTAAAAGTTTATTTTGAAACTAAGAGCTTAGAAATGAAGCAATTACCTTCACTGTTCTAAATCATTTTGGTACTCCCTCTCCTAAGATAATGGATATCAGCCACTGGTCTTATTCTTCATGGTTAAAAGATCATAGGAGGAAAGTAAATATATGCATACATTTGTACATGCATACATAAAAATATAAAGTAATTTGGGTGATATGTCAAAACATTATCTCACTAAAATTATTTTTTCACTGCATGGTGTGCTTTTTTAAATTCAACCATCCTATGGGCCATTTTCTCTGTGATAACAACATTCTAATCTCTCCTCTTTAGTAAACGTCTTCATTTATGAATTTTTAGATTAAGCACTATTATGGGCTGAACTGTCTCCTCCCCCCCTCCCCAAATTTATATGTTGGAGTCCTGAAGCTGAGTACCTCAGTAGCTCAGAATGTGCCTTTAAAGAGGTAATTAAAATAAAATAAGATCATCAGTGTAGGACCTAATCCATTGTGACTGGTGTCCTCATAATAAAAGGAGATTAGGACAGAAGTATGCAGAAAGGAAAGACCTTGTGAAGAAGTCCTTCTACAAGCCCAGGAGAGAGACCTGGAAAAAAATCAACTCTACTGACACATTGATCTCAGACTTTTGGCCTCCAGAATTGTGAGAAGTACAAACCTAATTGGTTATCTTATGTGTTCTTTAGGGTTGAGCTCAAATATTATTTCTTCCAGGAATATTTTTCTCAAATCCCAGTTTATTTATATACTTACCTTATTTGCTATGGCAACATGACATATTGGGCTTCATTCATTCCTCTATCATATTATTGCCTCATGGGATTGAAAGCGATAATTCACTTGATTCTATTAATCTTTACCAAAATATCCTTGATGGATGGATCCATAACTTACCCAACTTTGCATTATTAATAACTTGTATCAGCACTAACCTAATGTAAATAATCAATAAATATTTTCTTAAAATGAAAGGATACATTTCTGGGCATGAGAAGGACATAGCGGTGGGGAAAATGTGAAATATTTAAAATAGGTAAAAAGCTTACAGGTTATCTTTACAATGGAATAATTGATGTTCAGCAGACCCTTGGGGTTATCTGATTTTATGTCCTATCATTGTTTTTAACTGGTCTGTTTTGAAATTTTTAGAGGTAGAAGTTAACTTGTGTGGGGCTGATGGTGATACAGAATGTTCTGGTTCATAAAGATGCAAGTGAATTTTTTCTGGTAGAAATGCAAAAATGCTTTGATCCCATCCTCCCTGCCCTAAGAGATGAATCCAGACACTGCATTTCATTGTTCATTGGATATTAAGCAATTTTGTATCTATCTGTAAATTAATTTCAGCTTACTTGATTGTGTGCATGTCTTCAGATTTATTTTGCGCATGTTTTAACATCTTATTTCTTCACTTATTAATGAGTTAAAATTTTGAAGTACTTTTATTTTATAGTTGTATGTATTTACTTTAAAAATTATTTCATAATAGTATATTGATAGAAATCATCTCTATGAAATATTATCCAATCCCATTGGATTGTTTTCTATCTGCCAATTTTCTAGTTTTTAAAAATTTATTAAGGAAATGACCTTTGTACTTTCTCACTAAACAACAACCAATAAGAGATGATTTAATATTACATCCTTCCTTCCTTCATTCTCTTTTTTGAATTATATTAACTTTATTTGAAAGAGACTTTGGGCTGATTTGTATTACCTGGCCATCATAGGGTTACTACCACTTTCTTTATTTGCTTTTATTCTTTACAGTTTTCTTTGTGTATGAATTGAGTCATTTGAGTGAGGCACTTTCTTTAATTCATCATTTCTATCATGTTGTTAGTACTGTTATCCTGAAATCTTCTTGTTTTAGAATATTTTAATATTTTATAAATATTTGATAAGACTACATTTGGCCTAATTAGAAATGTGAAATCAGAAGGGATGATGGCAATGTTCAAACTTTACTTCAAATGATCTTACAGTCATTGCAAGCAGAGGTCAAAGAAGTAAACTATAACTCATTAGCCTGGGGCTATGGGTGATCTCTTGGCCATACTGGAAATTGGCAGCCCTTCTGTTTTTTGTCCTTAAGGATTTTGAGTATTAAACTAATTGTTAAATATACCAAGTAGACTGAGAGTAAAATAACAGGCTCTGCTGACATGTATAGAATAAAAAAGGCTATTAATTCCACAAAGAATCCCTTTTTAGTTAATATTTACAAGCAATCTCTGTGTCAGTAGCTTGTGACATACCACAGAGAAATCTCTAAAGTATAGATGGTCTGAACTCTTTTGCTTCCTGTTATACAGAAATGGTTTTAATGATATATCAAGAAATTATATTAAAAGATCCTTTTGGGGAGAGAATAAAAACACTCTACATATTTAATTTATGGTGAGTGATATGCTTGTTATTTGGAGCATATAATTAGCTGCCTTCATATAAGCAGCATGTTTACATATTAATATTTGAACCAACCTTCTTTTTAAAAAGTAAAGTTTTGTTAAATTTTTTTCTTTAATGTTATTCTTCTCAATATTTAAATGTTGAAATTCCTTTTCATTTTGATTTCATGGGGTAAATATCTCTGGTCTGATTCAAAATTCTGCTCTTAAAATTTATTGAGCACCTTTCTGAATTCAGTTGAATACCTGTGCTAGGCACTCCGTAGAACAAAAGATGCATAAACCGTGTTCTTGACTGCAAATATTTTGAGTGGATTATTTTGATAGATTAAATGACTGAAAGTAAAAGTCAATATGTTATATAATAAATTAACTCTGTCTGGAAGACTGTTGGGGACATAGTCGTCATAAAATGTTTATTCAAAGAGCCAGAAGTAAAAGAAATGGAAATCTTTAGTAATATATGTCAGATAATGAAAGAAGAAACATTTCAATGATAAATAATTTCAGAAGCATCTCTTCATATGTCCCCCGCCATTAAATAAGTATGTCTTTCTTGGTGCTATCTTCATATTTTGAAGTGTTTCACATTTTGCATTCATCATTTTATGTAGCAACTTATGTTTTTACTTTTCTGTCTGCCATGAGGTCCTTATGGTAGTGACTCTTGCACACATCTTTGTGTAATCATTGTCTAGTCCAGTGCCTGACATAGTGAGAGCTCACTAATGGTTTTCAATATGGAATAAAGAATGCTTTGGTTTTTGTCACATCTCAGACCAGTAGATCATGTTGCTAGTTGTTTAGCAATATTGGGATTATAGCTTGAATGAGATGTAAAAGTTCCTGGACTTACAAAGAAGATAATATTTTTTAAGCAAATCTTAGTGTATTACTTTTTCATTGCTGCAAAGGTAAATTACCAAACCTTAGCGGATTCAAACAATACCCATTTATTAGCTCACAGTTCAGTAGGTGAGAGATCCAAGCAAGCTCAACAGAATTCTGCTTAGTGTCTTACAAGCCTTCAGTCAAGGTGTCAGCTCGTGTAGGCTTTTAGCTAGAGGCTTAGGGAAGAATCTACTTCCAAGCTCATTCAGAATGTTGGCAGAATCCAGTTCCTTGTGGCCACAGTCTCCAGTTCTGTTTCCTTTGCTGTCAGATAGGAGCACGCTCTGCTCATAGATACCATCAACATTCTTGCCACCCACATTCTTTCTACATGGCCTTTCCATCTTCAAAGCTATAGCAGTGCACTGAGTCCTTGGAGTTTAAATTCCCTGACTTCCCCTTCTACCACTACCTGGAGAAAACTCTATGCTTTTAAAGGTCTCGTGTGTTTGAATTAAGCCCAGGTGAATAATTTACTTTTTGCCATATTATCAGAGGAGTAACACCATGGGATAAAAGTCATCAGTGCCATCTTAAATTTCTGTGTTCCACAGAGATGTACATGAACTGTTAGACAAGAACACAGTTAAGGAAAATAGTGAGATAATTTAAACTATTACTTTTTATACTAAAGGATATATATATTTATATTTAATATATATTAATAATATATAATTAACTAGTATATTATCAATACATTATATTACTATTGAATTTATATTTATATTATTTAATATTTATATTTATACGAAATATATAGTATATTATAATTATAATACTCAGTAATATAATAATTGTAATAATTATATAATCACTATAAATATATTAATATTATTAACATATTATTAGTCATATATTGATATATAATAATTTAATATATATTTAATTTATATATAATATATGTTTAATATATTTTATATATATATATATATATATACATTTAATTTATAAAGGATTCTTCCCCAAAGGCCAGCAAATTTTACAATTCAAAATTACATCCTTTAAAGTAAAATTAAAATTTGTGAGTAAGTTGTGCTATGTACTGGATGTTTAGGTACCTTCCCCCCACCAAAATTCATATACTGAGGCCCTAATCCCCAGTGTGATGGATTTGGAGGTGGGCTTTGTGAGGTAATTAGGTCATGAAGTTGTGGCCTTCATGAGCGGGATTAGTGCCCTTATAAAAAGAGGCACAAGAGAGGTAATCTTTCTGTGCCATGTGAGGCTCCAGCCTTTAGAACTATGAGAAGTAAGTATTTCTTGTTTAATCCATCCAGTGTTCTTGTTATAGCAGCCTAGGCTGACTAAGGTTGGAAAGATGAAATGTGATATCTTCTCATAAGATCTGAAGACACTGTTTATGCCCTTTTGTCTAATCATTCCAACTGGTTTGGCTTGCACATTTAGTCAATTACTGGGTTAAAAATGTTCAAACAATACATTGAGCATATGAAACCTTAGGATGTAGATTCTTTCTTCATAAAGAAAGAATAAACTTACTGAATCCCAGAAGTTCTTTTCTTTTACATTAATGTGAGCGTTTTCTTTTTGTGAAACATATTCACATGCATATATTGAAGTACATGTTTTGAGAGTTATTTATGGTAGAGTCAACATGAATTTAAAGTTCATTTATGTTTCAAATTATTTTGTTTGATTTCTTAATTGCATATTTCTGAGGGCCGTCGGCAAACATGAAAGTCCCTTTGGCACAAAGAAATATTATAAATATATACACATATGGACATGTTTATAGGTCCACTATTACAATGTGGTGACAGTTCATTGTACTGTCATTCTGGGAATCCCACAGGTAAAGCCGAGCATGTGATTTTGTTGCAAGTCCCTGTGTCTATTACTTTGCTTACAAAATAAAGAAGGTGGTTCAGAAATATGCTATATCCCAGTTTCTTTTTTTCAATGGTGGACTTAAATTTTTGTAAGAAAATTTTACAAAATTATCTAAAAATTTTCAAATATCAAAAGAGATTTTCCAGACAATGTTTAGTGGGATTCAAAAAATCAGAACTACTTTCCAATTAAGTACAGGGAATACTTAAGTATAACACCTGTTATATGAACTGTCTAGTAGGAGTAAAATAGGTTTTAATGTTAAAAACACCACAATAAACATGGCTTGAATTTTGGCTCTTCATCCGTCATTAATGCTGTGATATCTGAAAAGTTTTTAACTTCTGTGGTCTTTAATTTTCTCCTCTGTCAAATAAAAATAATAATACCAGCCTTACAGTGTTATTTGTAGGATAAAGTATTGCATACAAAATGCTCCAGGTAGTACAAAGCTTTACAACTGGTGGTAAATATCACCACAAAACAATATCAATTATTTTTCCTTTTTTAAAGATTTATTTATTTTAGAGAGAGAGAGAGAACACAAGTGGGAAGGGCAAAGGGAGAGAGAGAGAGAGAGAGAATCTCAAGCAGACTCCACGCTCAGAGCAGAGCCTGACATTGGGCTTGATTTCATGACCCTGAGATCAAGGACCTGAGCTGAAACCAAGAGTCAGACACTTAACCAACTGGGCCACCCAGGAGCCCCTGTTTTACCTTTTATAGTGTTCATGGAGAATATGAGAGGAAATAACAAAAATATTTTTTAACTCCCGAACTGAAAGAAAATAAAAGCAACTTTTTCAACATAAGGAAAATGATGATATTGTCCATGAACTCTAAGGCAGTATGTATAATCCATATCAAAGAGGACAAATAAATTAGAATATGAGGCATACTGTCTGTAAATGAAGGTCTTGAATCATCAAACTCCAAGAAGTTGGCCATATTTCTAAAGGTGGGGGTGGGTGTAGAGTTAGGGGCAGGAGGTAAGAAAGAATACACTTGGGTCTGTAAATGTCTTCTTTGGACTTGTGTATTTATTTACATAAGAGAGAATATGGTCACCTTATCTAGGTTTTTCCTTAAAGTCTAATCTGTTTCACAGAGGAGTAGGGTATTTCTTTCTCTTTGGAAGGATCATACTCAGCCTGGTCAGTGTGTTAAGTAACTTAGTTCCTAACAGCTGTGCCATCCTACACTCTTCAAACCAAGTGCCAAAGAGGGAGGAAAACAGATGAAATCTTGTAGCAGCTCTGACTCAGGCAGCATGCTCTCAGTTCTGTTGGCTCTGGCCCACAGGAGGGTACATGAGTTTTAACCAGGAGAAATGTAGTAACAATAAAAAGACCACGAGGAAGTGAAGTGGCAAGAACAATGAGGGAAAACGTTTTTACTGTGTGGTTGTTTACTGAATGAAGACCTGGGTTTGTTCCATCTGATGCTTCCTCACTTCTTAAGAACACAGGGATAATTATGATATATATATATAAAATTATGATATATAATATAATTATGATAATTATGAATCTTCA
Organism: Zalophus californianus; assembly: GCF_009762305.2. Lineage (NCBI taxonomy): Eukaryota > Metazoa > Chordata > Mammalia > Carnivora > Otariidae > Zalophus > Zalophus californianus. The sequence continues at coordinate 136,118,019 of NC_045598.1, read as the reverse complement.
AAGGAGGCAAGAACAGATTTGGACAGTAGTATAGTTATTGCTTTCTTCTACCTGGATGTCTCACTACTTATTTAGGGTTGAAACCGATGGCTGTGGAGTTGTGCTTTAGGGCTGGAATCTCAGCTGTGATTTTTTTTTTTTAAGTCCTTTCATGATTTGATTTTTTCCTATATACCAATGTATTTGCAGTTTTACTGAATTTTATTTTTAGCGAGTGGGGTAGTGTTATCTTCCCATTTTTTTGACTAAGTTGGTTCAGCTATGGTGCTATTCAATAGATATCTTCAATATTATTATATTAGAATTATTTTTTATCACATTTAAAGCTTGGATTTGGACTTGTACCTGCATCTTCTGTATTATGTATATTAGGTTATTTAGACTTTGGGAGTCTTCTTTGGTTTTAGTCATGAATGTCTACTTTGTAGATTAAGTAGACTCCATTGACTATTGTCTATTTTGGGTCTGTAGTTTAATTTAGAATTGTGTGTTAAACTGATGATTTATATTTGACATTATTTGACATTATTTTGAAGTAAATTATTTAATTTTTGAATTCTGGAACTTTGAACATTTACTGTAATTTGTAATACAACTGATGTGAAATACTTGAATAAAGATGACAAGAAAAATAAGACAAAACCCAAACCAGTCAAAACAAAGAGATATGGCGCACAGATCACTATATCACTCTGAATTAAAAGGAATTAATTCTAACTCTATTAAGAGATTTCTCCATGTTTATTTCAATCAATACAGATAAAAAATCCCTTCATTTGATCTTTCAAATATTTTTACTGTCTATATATCTTTTTCTTGTATATTTGGATCTATTTTTTTCATGACCTACTGTGAAATTTTTATTTCTTAAAAGCACAAGAATATAAAAACTGAGAGACATTAAGCTTTTAGAAATAACTTTCACAAAGTTGATGTACTATATGTCCATCCTATGTGCTATATCTTGATTTTTGTTTGCTTCAGTTTATGTTTAAAGCTATAGCATTCCAAACTCAGACTGTCATATGTTTGAATGATTGACCATTAAATAACATTAGCAGTGGCAACCTGTTAAAGCAGGAGGTACTAGGCTATAATCCAAAGATTGTGGCTCAAAGTCCCAACCAAACCCGGGTGACCTGGGGAAGGCTACATCTTTGTCCTCAACTATCTCATTTCCAAATGTAGATAATGATGTATGCTCTATATTACATGGTAGATGTGAGGGACAAGTGAAATAATAGTGCACATGCATTTTGCAAACTGTAAAGCTCTGTATAGATACTAGTAATTATTAGCAATAGTTTGGCTAAGTATCTTCTGTGCACTGAACATCATGGCTGTTGAGAAAACTGGCTTCTAAATAAGAACTAACCAATAGTCTGACCAAAGAACTCATAATCGGAAATATATATATATATATTTTTTTTTTCCATTTTGAATCCACATGCAGCCAAAAATGTACTAAAAACCCGAACAATTAACAGGAAGCTCAACATACAATGGGATCACATTCCTTTTTCTAAAGATCACAATTAAAGTTTCATTCTCTTCTCTAGGTTTCTTAGCTGATTCATCAAAACATACTCATACAATCATTTAATTACTCATCTCAAATTACATTCAATAAAATATTTAGTCTATTTAAAATTATCTCTACTATATCTGTAAATAAATCAAATTTCTTTGGTGGTGGTTGTTATAATAATGACTAGTTGATCGTCACTATGGCAGTGAATGCTTCTTGACCCAGTATATCTAACTAGGTAGAAATAAATCTCCAATATCTCCCAAGATGCTGTGGGTATGAAGGAAGTAATATCTGTGAAATCAGTTTAGATAGACTCTTATGATAAAAAGCATTTTTTAAATATTAGAAGGATAATGAAAGTACAAGAAGCTATACTTCATTTCAAAACAATAGAACATTCCTTCAGTTAAGTAGTTGTTTAGATATTTTTGGCCAGCAAAATGGAATACAGGAACATAAGCCATTTTAAATCAAATTTTCACTCAGATATAAGTTATGTTTGAATCCTCATTATTGTCAATGAGTTCAATGATCACAAACACCAGATTGAGATAAGATGCATGATGAAGAACTTGTTTTATAGTTTGTGATACTGGCTGATACGTATAGGAAAATGTTAAAAAGTTATAAAACAAAACCTTGATCATACAATTATTAAGCTATCTCTATTAAAAGAAGATACTATATGAATTAAGACTATAATCAGGACCTTTTTTGATGGGCTTTTCCTTAATGTTTTTCCAGTCTTCATGCATATTTTAATCACACATTGTGTTTGTATGTTCATAGTCATTCAGAGATTTACTCATCTATAATATTTGTCCATATATGCTTTTTCTCCAACCACTAATGTGAAACCTTTATATGATACTCAAAATTATATTTGAGCAGGGGATTTTATATTTGTTTAATAATGCAATAGAAAACAAAATCTCATGGCTTTGTATTAATTATTTCTGTGTATGAATTTCTAGTAGAGATATGCTTATGTTAAAAATGTTCCCTTCATTTTTGAGTTATAGGTCATAATAGTTAAAAGACTCAGGTTTGCCTGAAGAATGCCAATATTAGACAATTTGACCAGGTTTGCACTATTGTATTTAATACATTTCTCAGTATGTACACTGTGCTATTGGAAAAAAGCTCATGAGATATTTAGTAAATAAACAGAATGAATTAGTCCATTTCCTAATATGTGTTTGTCTACAAGAAAAAAAATTCTTTCTACAGGTGACAAGCATTGGTTCTCTAGCCTAAGATTTGATTTTCTTGTCACAAAGAAAGAAATAACTACAGCTGAGAGAATGCTTCTTTATAAGCACCCTTGTAAGGAAATGAGAGGTATGAAAATGCAGGAAGGAATATGTTCTAGAAATCCCGGGTGAGTCATTCTATTATTTTTCTGAAATTCAGCCAGCATTGCTGTGATAGGTTCAGTGCTTTTCTCCCATAATAATGTCCTATTCGTGATAAGCACCATGAAGTTCTCTACATCAAGTGCTTCTTACTAAATCCAATAAAATGAACCTCTTTGCTTTCCAAAATATTATTGTGTCACTGAAGGTAACTCTTTTTATAACTATTTTATATATTTTCTTCATTTGAAGTTTTTGTAAACTTTTTAGCTGCCATTTTTGGTATTGCATAATTTATCCTAGAGAGAAAGCAAGTCTTCTCGAGTCTCTCACCATGTAATATAGCCACTTGGACCCAAAGAATGGTGGATGTTCACAACAAGAAGAAACTGTGACTTGGAACCTGTGTGGCAAGAATGTCTGAAATTTATGGAAACCCAAAGAAAGAGACGATAATGTTGGTACTCTACAGAACTCTGGCCTAAAATAGGGTTGGAAGCTTTCACATGAAAACAAAATGCTACCATTTCTATAACCATACATAGCTTAACTATTCCGTGTTTGCAATACTTTTATATTTGGAAAAAAATAAATGGCAATATATACTCAGCATAATAACTTGGTGGAATTGCATTCATGGTTGCAGTCATAAATAACACAATTTGAGTTATAAAATATTTTTTTAATTTTTAAATATTTTTTATTTAATTTTAATAATTTTATTTTAATTTAATTTAATTTAAAAATAATTTTATTTAATTTTATTTAATTAATTAATAATTATTTAATTTATTGAATTTAATTTTCATAATATTGTGAATGAGTTACCACAAAGGTCAAATTTTCTGGTAACTATATTTTGAATGCCATAAAAAGTGTGGTTATATTTTAATCAGACTGAAATACTAGGATTTAATAAAGTATAATTAAATTTGTAAATGATTGTATATCTTGAAGTTTTCCTCTAAAAGTATTTCCTTTAATAAATGGATTTTTTAGTTACCTTAAATCTTACATATTCAACTTAGAAGAAATAGAAATAATTCTTTAAGACCGGTTGAGTCCTCATGAAAAAATATAACTTCTGACAAATCAGAATTGGGATCAAAATACTTTGACCAAAAATGTTATTTTTATTTTATTTTTAAAAATTTTAAAATTTTTTTAGTAAGAGAGAGAGAGAGAATTAACAGGGAGGGGCAGAGGGAGAGAGCGAGAGAATCTTAAGCGGGCTCCATGCTCAACACAGAGCCCTGTGTGGGGCTTGATCTCACAACTCTGAGATCATGACCTGAGTGGAAATCAAGCGCTCAACCGACTGAGCCACCCAAGTGCCCAAGAAATGTTATTTTTAAACATCTTTGTAAATTACCTCTATCTCTCTTCTCACCCCAGTTTCCTCCTCCAAACTCCTCCATTCGACATAGAGCATCGCTTAAGTATCCAAGAAAATTGGCAGTTTTGACTACGGTTCCAGTGGAGGTGATGGGCAAATATTGCAGACTTTGATGAATAATGGAGATTTTTAAAATTTCTTTCACTTTCAGAAATAAGTGTAGATAAGATTGTAGAGGGATTAGATTACTAAAAAAGAAAACTAACAGAAATTGATATATGGACTTAGGTAGATTTAAATAAAAGATTCTAATTAACATTTGTTTACATCTATTTATTTGCATTTAAAGGAAATTAGCGAGCACATTTTCCCCCCTAAGAATAACCTGTACCATAAAAATTCAACATAATTTTCCACTTATTTTAAAAATATTTGAAGGAAATAATATTTAAGTAAGTTAGATCCATACATTTTTTACATATGTGGAATAGACAATGTGTTGGAGTAGAGCAAGGCTTAAGAATGGTAAAAGGACTGACAGTAATACATGTGACAGGTGATGAATCTGAACCAGGGCTCTAGTTGGATGGATGGAAAAGAGAAGGTAGATTGAGAAATTTTTAAGAAAAGTTTGGCCTAACTTGGTATTTAATTGAATGCAGAGGGTGTGAGTAATTAGAGAGACTAACATTACTCCCAGGAGTATCACTTGGGCAGTGGCATGGTAACTGATGCATAGAGTATGCAGAATGTATTATGGAGAAGGGTGATAGGGAGAGACCATGATTTTTGCTGAGGTGTGTTGACTTTTTGGATGTCTAACAGGTAAGGAATCACACACTCCGCAAACTGCTAATCTGTTGAGATATTTTTCTTAAGAATATCTTAGCAAGCTTCAGAGATGTGGGAACTTTCTTTAGGAGACAAAGCTACATTGACACTGTTGAAGTCATGCTGAAGTGAATAGTATATGATTTAAAGTCAAAGTATAATTTAAATTGTTCTTTGCCGTTTCCCTACAATGTGATTTCAGCAAACTGAATCCCTGAGTCTCTGTCACCTCCCAGGATTATGGTGAGGACCAAGTGAATGAACATGTCAAAATAGTTTCTAACATGTAGCAAATGCTAAATTGTGTTAGTCCTTCCTTTTTTATTGAAAGGACTCTATTATTCTTCCAATAGTCTTTGCCATTCCTCTTCTCCTTTCTTTGTATTACCACCACTTAAATCATTCTAAATGGTATCTTCACCTCTCCCCATTTGCACAATTGATTCACTCAGCAATTGTGTTTTGCAAGCCCTGCAGTGAATCAATTGCTGCTTTAGATACTTGGTATACAGCAGTGATGTTTCCAATTAATCTTCCATACTGATATAATAGTTATTGTTTTAAAATTCAGAATTAATTTTGTTACATGATGGATAAAATGATTCTTCTGTCTTCAGAGTGTCTACATGTTCAGATCTAAATTCCCTAATCAGGAGTACGAAGACTTTCATAAAATCTGTCTCTCGTCTTCCCGACTGACCTCATCTACAGCTTATCCCCAAATCTCCAGGTATCCTTTCCAAATCCCCAGGTGTTCTATCCTCTAGCATCACACGTCACCTCACAGAACTTAATCTCTTATGAACACCATTTCTTCTGCTGAGTATTCTTGCTATTGTACGGTGTTTCTTACATTTAAAGGATCTGAGATGCCATCCTGGTATCAGAATATATCTATTTGGTCCTCAAAATTTACTAATTCTTTTTAGTGGTCCATAACTTCCACTATTTACTAGGCATGATTATTTATTTTGGATATGTGTCCCCAGACCTCTTTATGCGAAGTTCTCATAGCATAATGTCCTCTCCTGTAAAACTTAATATTGAGTTGCTGGTTTGAACACAGGCTCTCTGCTGGCAGCCAGGTCCCAGAGAGAAAAAAGAGCTGAAGGCACAGACTTTATATCAAAATCACCAATTAATTATGATATTTTTTCCTTCCAGGGAATGTATTATGCTAATGGATGTTTCTCCATTTGGAAATAGGAATGGTGGGTGAATAAGCATTTGCCGCTGTCCCCAAAGTTCGTTCAGTTGTAGGTATCTATAGAAGTGAAGATGTTTAGTAGGCACTCAGAAATGCTTGCCTGGACCTCAAAAGAGCTAGGACCCGGAGTAAAAGGAGCTAGTGAAAGAAAGAGAAAATGGAACATTTATGAGAACCCAGAGGGTGTTGCATCATAGAAGTTGAGGGAGATTTCAAAAAGAAACATGATCAGAAGTACTAAATACTTGGTAAATGACAAAGGATTTTGAGGATCAGGAAGACCTGGGCATGACAATAGTAGAGGTAACTGGAGAAAAAGAAAGTGGCATTGCAAGAGAAAGAAGGAAAAATACATGGATCCGACACTGATAGGAAACGGGAAAAGATGGGAAGGTAGGAGAAGGGAGGCAGGACATCTTGTTTGGGGGTGATGGTTGTTAGGTAGCCTTGAAGGCTTCGAGGTTTCCCGAAGGTCACTTAAAAAAATGATCCGATATACAAGTGTCATGCTCGGCAACCACTGCATAAGTGTGTTGTGGCTTCCTTTTCTTTTTTCTTTTCTTTCTTTAATCCATCTTTATCTTATAATGCAGAACAACAACAACAAAAAAGCCTTTATTTCTGAATTGCCACAGCCTTTGCCCCTGAAAATCTCTATGCTCTGAAGAATTATGTAAGGCTTTAGTCGAACATCTGCTTTTTATTTATCTTTGTTTATTTAAGTCCCCACTTTATTATTTTATAAACAGTAGCACAGATAACGAAATTATGGATGGTTATTTTTGTTGGAGAAGAGTTAAACAGTGCTCAGCAAGAATAAAAAATTTTAGCTGTCAGGAAAAGTTTCAAATTCTCCTCTTTTGAGAAAAGACTGGGTAATTTTCATTTACTCGAGCAGAAAACATGTTTTCTCCAATTTTTACTTATACATGAAGGCAGTAGAAGGTTGCCAAGGGCTTTGTTAAGCATTTGATAGTGCAGATTTGGTGGAAGCAAAGTGGAGAGAACACTTCTGTGCTGAGATATAGAGGGGCACTTAAGACTGTAATGGGACTGTGCTTCTATCTGGTAATGTTTAAAGGCTGGTAGGGATATACTGGACTTTCCAGATTAAAGTAATTACATTACCATTTTAGGATTTTTCAACATACATGCTCGGGTTGTTAAGAAACAAAAATCAGCTGAGTAAATTTTAAAGATCTTTTTGGCTTTATTCAGTAATTCATGAATCAGGCAGCATCCAATGTAGCAGATAGAAGGAACTCTGAGGAGCTGTACAAAATGGAAGACTTATAGGCAGAAGGGAGTGGGAAAAAAGAAGTTAGACTAGACAAAAAGGAGATTGGTTATGGCAAGGTCACTTTCCTTTAGGGGATGTCAGAGGTCTATCAGGCAGATGACCTAACTAGTGCTGATCAGGGGATTCCTGGTTGAGTGGTTTAAGATTCCATTTCTAGGAGAGCCAAAAGTCTCAGTTTAGTGACAGCGTAAGTGACTCCATTGTGGGCCTGTTGTCTTGTTTTTGTTTTTTTTTTTAAGATTTTATTTATTTATTTGACAGAGAGAGAGACAGTGAGAGTGGGAACACAAGCAGGGGGAGTGGGAAAGGGAGAAGCAGGCTTCCTATCCAGCAGGGAACCCGACGCGGGGCTCGATTCCAGGACCCTGGGATCATGACCTGAGCCAAGGCAGGCACTTAACGACTGAGCCACCCAGGCGTCCCTGTCATCTTGTTTTTAATAGGGTACATTGTTTTCCCAACTCCTATAGTTTCCATGAGGAAGGCTATTCTCTAATAATTCTTGGTCCTCAGCAGCATTGCTAGTCCTTTCAAGGAGGTGGATAAATGATGAGTTTGGGAGAGGAATTAGCATGTGTGGCTCAGCTATGTGCTCCTGCTTTTTTCTGGGAGCTCATTTATGCCATAAGTTTTTATAGGTGAGACCACCACATAATCTGGCAGGCTTTCTCTTTCTGGGACTAAATGAACACATCAGTTTAATTCTGAGACTCAGGATTAAAAAGACCATTGTTACTGCACACTTAGAATATATCCTCAAATTTAGCTTTTTTTTTTTTTAGTATTAAAGATAAAACTTTGTTATTATCTACTGACATGTTTTTCTCTGTTAATGAACTCAAAACTCACACAGAGAGGTATCTGTTGTCAGTTGAGGATGGAGAAGATCAATTAACATCCTTCATTAGAAAATGTCTTGATGATAAAGTAGACAGTTGATATTTATATGGTACTTAAAATGATCTTCACACTGTGATTTCACAGTACTTTGCTCTGTATCTCTAGTATTTAATTTATCACATTGTTAAAATGGCTAGCTTATTTATTTCTTATTCATCTCTATGTCTAGTTCTTAGTTCACTGACTGGCATATAATACGTGCTTAATAATTATTTGTGGAATATATAAATGAATGGAATTCAAAAGATCTTTAAGGAATATCAATTCCATTCTCTTTTCTGTAACTTGAATTTAAAAATAACCAAAAAAGAAAAATAAAAAAAATCCAAATATGAAACCTGATATCTGACTAAAAATTATAACACTAAACACTTGGGGTTCTTCCATAACATTTATCATATTATGAAGCACAAAACACTCCATATTTTATGACTGATTTATAATTTTACAAGCATTAGGTGTGAATCTGAATTTTAAAAAGGGTCATTTAAATTAGATATAATGATCATGAAGTAGTGGAGGTAGAAAACCATGCTATTAATCCCAAAAGAGAAAAAAAAAATGACAGGCAAATCAGAGGCAGCAAGATGTAGACCTTAGTAAAATTATTATTATCACTGTTGTTACTATTCTTGTAAATAAATGCTATCACCAGATGTAATGAGATTTGTTATAGTTTAGGAGTTGATTCAGGCTTAGAACTAAACATTAACCACGGAAATTATGGATAAAATGAAGTTAGAAATAAAACTACAAAACCTGCAATGATTTAAAAAACAAATGGGTACAAAGTATTACATCCCTGAGTTTAAGTCAGGTAGTTTAAAACCTTCAAAGAAATAAGTGGCTTTTCAATGGAAGCTGCACACACCTCCCCGCACAGTTTTTGAATGATCAGAACCTGCATTTTCACAAAGGAACTTGGGAGCTATGTAGTTAAAGAAACTTGATTTGAAAATTATTGATGAGATTAAAAAGGATTTTTCACATTTTTCAAATATGAAGTCATGAGTTCATTCAAGTCACCTTTGAGGCTAATGTGTATGTTAGTTTCTCAATCAGTTATTATTACATTTCAGGGGACACAGTTCTGATGTATATTAAACGCACCCTTTCCTAAAACCAACGTGGGAAATAAGGGGGTTACATTAACATGACTAAGAGTTACTGAAGCCATGGAGTCTCATTTTTTTCTTTGCAAAATGTATTAACTGATGGGGCCATTCACAATTCACAGGGCTAGTATCTGCTCTCGATGACTTGATGAATATTTTAATAAAGTTATGTTGAATAAGCAAATTGAAAAATATTTATATGCCAAATCCATTACATTAGAGGCTTTTGTTTTAAGTTTTGGCATTGTTTAGATGGATTAACCTGTTTCACACAAGGTGATCTACCCTGCGTGTGCAATCTATAACCTCTACATATAATGTATATATTTTCATGTAATAACAAAACACAAAATGGCTCAACTATGCTGCTAAATTCTCCCAAATAGATGTATCCATCTTGGGGGGAAAAGGGTGAATATGACCAAGCATCCTTATACAAAAGAAATGTTAAATACTATCTTCATAGACAATTGGCAAAGCAGTTATTTTTCCCCAAACACTTCAAGCATCTATTACAAGTCATATTGTCAGATTCCAGCGAAAGACTGAATATCTCAAAGCCAGTTTGCAAGATTAATAATTGGGTGAATTACTTTATAAAATGTAAAATTACATGGTAAAACAGAAGAGAAGAGTGGCATAGGCATTAAAAGCTATTGCAGAGGGTGTATGTTTATTTCCTACACTCTTGGCAAATCCATGCTTTTATTTTCTATGACATTGTGTGGCCCAACCTTCTTGATATCAAAGTTCTCAGAGGCAGTTGGAGCTTATTAATAAAATGGATTTTTGTGAACCTGTTTGGGTAGCTGGATTTGGGAAGAGTTTTAAGGTTTTAAAGAAATGCAATCATCCAGTTCTAACCAGTTCTAACATTAGATCATTTATTTGTGGCAAGACAGACATTTCCATAGGGCATTTTGTTTCCCATAATGAAAGCTTTAAATACTGTCTTCTTTCCCTTAGAAATTTAATTTTTGCTGGGAATGGACTAAATTACTCAAGATTTTAAAAAAATGTCAAGCTTCAGAAATCCCAAACTATTAATTATTTTTCAAAGTTACAATTATATTAAACATAGGGGAAATCTGGCAGTGTATTTTTTAGTACTATAGTTTCACAAAAATCAAATTCCTTTCTTTATAAGATTGTTTATGGGGGTTTATGTTAAATCATAGGAAAGTAACTTTTTATCAATATATAATCCTGGTGAAAAGCCCAACATATTTTCTGCACTGACCTAAGTTAAATATAAATACATCTAACTGCTTTGAAGTACTTTTCTTCTAGAAATCTATTCTTTCCAATTATGGAAGTTTGAAAAATTCAGAGTATAATTTGTCAAGGCCTAGTTCCTTGTAAGTATATTCTACCATTGATAGAGGTGTAAATTTCTACAACCCAGAAGTGTCTTTCTCAAGCACCTGGGAACTATCCTTTTGAGATATAAGTATCAAGCAAAATAAGACCCCTGTATCCTAGTTTCTGAGGGAGTGGGGGAGTGGGCAAGAATTAGTAAACATCGACAACCTACCCACTGCATTCCTCCAGTGCTTTTCCATTAGCTCACTCTAGTGTTTAAATATCTTCTGACCGTGGGGCGCCTGGGTGGCTCAGGTGGTTAAGCGGCTACTCTGGGTTTCCGCTCAGGTCATGATCTCGGGGTTGGGGATCAAGCCCCGTGTGAAGGCCCACGCTCAGCGAGGACTCTGCCCCTTCCCTCCGCCCCTGCATGCTTTCTCTTTCTCAAATAAATAAATAAATATCCTCTGACCTTATGTTTCATCAGAGTTGAGTTCAATTTTTCTCTCCTATTGCAATAGACTCTCTCCTCTATTACATTAGTCTTGTCTAAATAAAGTCTTCCTTGCCTGTTTAACTGGTCCAGGGCAATTTTTCTTTTGCACACATAACCAGTCTTTGTGTCCTGGAATGAATGATGCAGGGCTTGATATATACTGGAATATTTCACCTGTTCTCTCAATCTTGCTTCCTGGGAAATCACACACTCAAAAAAAGGCTGTAATTTAGTCATGGAATCACTCTATGGATGTTGGTGGGGAATGCGAACACTTTGTTCTATAGAGCTTTAGTTTTGAATTAGGTTAAGCACTCAGAGAAGAGAAGTATAAAGAACTCAGGCTTGAAAAACTATTACCCCATCGATATCCAAGAAGGTATAAATCCCAAATTTATTTATTTAAAAGATTTTATTTAGTTATTTGAGTGAGAGAGAGAGAGCATTAGTGGGGGTAGGGACAGGAGAAGAAGCAGACTCCCTGCTGAGCAGGGAGCCTGAAGTGGAGCTCTATCCCAGGACCCCAGCATCATGACCTGAGCCGAAGTCAGACGCTTAACCGACTGAGCCACCCAGGCGACCCTAAATCCTGAATTTAAAGATAAGAATAATACTTGCTATCTTTTATGTCTTGAGAAATAATGGGTTAGGGCATAATATACTTATGAACGATGCTTTATTTTCACCTTATGGTTTATGGGATGAGTTAAGTTTAATTGTGATAATATGGGACTTGAAATAATAATAATAAAAAGTACTCCTGTGTCTTTTTACTCATGCTAGCATTATTTCTTTTTGTCTTTTTGTTCAAAATGACTCGATGGATTCCAAAGTTTAGATGGCAATCAGTATATTACAAATTTGGAATATAAAGGAAATAACCTATAGAAAATAAAAATCTTCTGTATATTCTTATATTCCTGACCCATCATTTCAACTTTTAGGGTACATTTTTAGAAATTTATGCTATGGATATATTTACCCATGAGCACAGATACATGTCACAAATGCCCATGGTAGAATTCTTTATATTGTAAATGCAATTAATTAATAAAGAACATTTACTTATAATATGATAAATTTATATAATAGGATACTAAGCAGGCACCAAAAATAATGACATATACTGTACAGATTGTATGATTGTAAATGCTGATATATTATTAAGTGCAGAAAGGCAGTGCCTGTGTGCCCATGTAAGTGTGTGCATATGAATAATCCTGTTTTTATATATGTGTGTGGGATGTGCACATATGTAGGAAGATACATGAGATACACAAGGAAACGTTCACATATAACTTCTAAGAAGTGGTTATCAGAGTCAAAGAAGAAGAGTTAGAATTTTATATTTCTTATTGTATATCCTACTACACTGTTTGATTTTTAAATCAAGTTTATATATGTTAATCATACTTATTAAATACAATTGTTTAAACAAAGGAAATTCCCTGTCCATAAAGTATTAAATGCAGAGATGATAATTTCAGGAGCAAGATATGCTATTCTGCAATTAGAGCATCTAATGACATGGGGTGAACTATATTTCCTCTATAATTTTGATCAATAGAAGGCATCCCCTTTACTTGTTAGAGGCTTTAAAGAAGACAGGGATCGTTTGGTGTGCATGACAAATGAATCCCTAGCAGGAAGAACATCTTGCATAATTTAAGCTAAAGCCTTGGAATTCCACTTATATCCTAGGATATCCTAGGAACTAGGACACTAGTTCATATCTGGGCCATCAATACATGTCAAGTGATACAACTGACAACTGTATCTTGAATTTCAGAATTGAATAGCAAATAGAGATATTCTATTGCCCGAGACTGCTGGAGCGTAGTACTATTTACACAGAGACACCAGAAATTAATCATTTAGATAAAACCAGTTAAATATTCACACCTTTGATTACTGCGTTTAAACATTCAGTATGGTTTAAGGCAATTAGCTTTGCACATTTGGGGGAAGCGGGAAGTGTTGTGTCTTGGGAAGGGCAGTGTGGGCTTGTTAAAGAATCCATGACATATGAAGAGAGTTAACCTAAGTCGTATGCACTGAGCGTGAAATAGGAAATGCAGCGCTCAGAGCCACCCGTTAAGATCCTCTTATCTCCCTGCAGACGGAAACTGAACTTTACGTGTTGCTGGTGCTAGTGAGGCAGCCTACTATGTTTATCACAAATGGGGGCTGGGAGTCTAGTTAAAAGGATTTTATACTCTTTTGGCTTCAGCACAAAACCAGCTGCAGAAATAACCACCCCCACCACCCCCATCACCAAACAGAATCTATTAAGCACCCGCATCCACATGGATTCTATCAAAGCCAGGCTAATGGAAATCAACTCCAAATCCAGGCAGCACAAGGATAAATGAACAATTTATATCCTGTATCCCTATGTTTCTTAGACTACCTTGATTTTTCAGGGTTATGAGATATTGTTCGTTCTTATATTTCATTTCAGAAATGGTAGCAGCTCTTAGGTGGAGGAATTAGACAGATGTTAAACCATATGCAAAAACCATTGTTTATGAAGAGTTATTGACATTTCAAAGTCATGAGACAATTCACTCTGCTTAGCCAGGTTGGCTTACATGAGGTTATATTTAGTGAAAACCACAGGAAGATTAAAATTTTCCTGTCCTTTGCCCTTACCTTTTACGAAGTCTCAACAGAAATATTTTATTCCTAATGGCAAACTCTTGTTTCTCTTTGGACAATAGGTTTGGTTCAAGCTCATATTTATCTATTCTTTAAGCTTGTAATTCTCCTTTTTCAATGCATCTTGGCCAGGAACACACCCTTCAGAATGCTAGATTCCAGGTTTAAATGTCTATTGTCCCTCTACAATATGTTACAAATGAGTTGACACTACAATTAAAATGAGGCCAGATAGATGTCTGCAGATGGAAGGTCTCTTTATACTAAGTTCTCTTGACAGCTGATGACATCATATGAGCCATTTCCAATGATTTGAATAATGAGGGGGTAGACCTGTCCCTGAATCATCTACTCCAAGTATCATTCCAGATGCAACTCTGATTTATTCAGGAAATCCTGGAATATAGGGTATGAACTATTTTTGCATATTTTAAAAAGAAAGGAAAAAATGACACAGAAGAAAACCTTCTTTTGATATACTTTAATATACCTAGGAATTATAACCCAGCTATATGAGAATCCTCATGGAGAACACTAAATATTCTGAAATGGTGGTTTTGACATTAAATGGCCATATCTGGAATTGCATTTTTGAAAACTCAAGCTGTAATTCCATCTACCAAAACTAGAGAGTAGATAATTCAAAGCTTCTTTAATAGGGATACCCTATTAGATGGGAAAATGAGTTCAAGTCAAATGAATCCTGTTTCTTTAATGCACAGAGATTTTCACAGATTAAAAATTAATCAAAACTTTAGACAAATCAGAGTTAGATGAACTTGATACCATAAGATAAATTGTTAGTTTTCAAAAAAATCTTGCTATTTGTTAAAAACTACAAGAAATATTATTAAAGGTTCTAAAGATTTCAGAGCAATATTTTGGCGTCCATAATCACAAAGAATTTTAATAAACTCCAGACAGTATTCTGATTTATGTAATTCATATCTAAGTAGAACTGAGATTAAAAATGGAACCGAAAGATCAAGGAAAGAATTCACTGGGTTCCCTACTATATTTCCATTGACAAAAGGCTAGGAGATATCACTGAAATTTCAGTAAACTTGTAAAGAATGAGCAATTACTGTGATCATATTTTTGATCTGATCTCCTGGCTTTTAACAGCTTCACTTGTAGTTTTCCTAAAATTATCCTAATCCGTAAGATCTTCTGTGTTTCACACAGAGAAAAGTTTGATGAAGAACTTTGACCATACTACAGACATCCCTGTACTTGGCTCTTATAATATCAGCACTGGCCCTAACTTAAACTTAAACCTAAATTTCAGTCTGGAACAATGAACTGCACTGGCATGGGGAATGTGCAATTTACAGAAGAAAAAGATAAAGGAAAGGCCTTTTGATCTAGCCCGTTCCTTCCTGGTAGGATCAACTAACAAGATGACAACTACTTATCTTAATGAGGACAACTGGTTATCTATTGTGACCTTGAGGCAAGAAGGGTAAAGACATAATGCCAACTCTCCAGAGATGCTAGATGGAAGACTGGACAGAGCTAGACCCCTGATAATGTCTTTGAACCACTGAATTCATCCTGGAACACTGATCCCCAGACTTATGTTGACATAGAAATGGTTGATATCTATCAACAATTGATGTTTCGAGGCCACTGATATATTGAGGTTTTCTGTTCCTTTTAACCAAAAGCGTCCTTAATTGGTATAAATAGCTTCCTGCCTAATTAGAATAACCCTGTATATAGCATATAAGATCTCCCATGACAGGACTCTGATGACTACATTTCCCACCACTTTTCTTTATATAAGCTCAGGGAAGCACTGCCTTTTTTTCTGTCTCTTCTCAGAAATGCCGCCTCAACATCCATCAGTATCTACCCTTCCCCAGTTCTTGTCTAATTCACCGCATCATTGCCTTCCCATTGTTCTCACCTGTTGAGTGTCAGTTTAAATGCCCCTTCTTAGAGATACTTTATTTGATCATTATAGCCAAAGAAATTGCCCCTGATGATTTATTTTTATTTTTATTTTTTTTAGAGATTTTATTTATTTATTTGACAGAGAGAGAGTGAGAGAGCACAAGTAGGGGGAGCAGCAGAGGGAGAGGGAGAAGCAGGCTCCCCATTGAGGTCCATCCCAGGACCCTGGGATCATGACCTGAGCCAAAGGCGGATGCTTAACCGACTGAGCCACCCAGGAGCTCCTGATTTTTTTTTTTTTTTAGTAGAAACATTTTGGTTTTTACTTCATGACACTTTTAATTTTTATTATATATTTCTGGTTCCTTAATCATGTTACCCTGCAGTATAATCCGAGTAAGGCCAGGATATCAAGTGTTTATTAATTACCTCTGATTCCTGGTTCTAACCCAAGGAATCTCTAGCACATGGCATTGATAAATACTTGATGATTGAATAGATGCATAGGGCTACTTGTTGGTTCTTCAAAGTAACATATATATAGATGACACCAATTTAAATATTTTAGCCCCTTGGAAAATCAGACCTCAGGATACTGAGGAGTCTGATGCTTAAGTGAAGAAACTTAATTCCTATCCCATAGTGTTTTCCTCCTGAAAATGAGCACTCTTCTCAAATCAGCGAGGACCTATCATGTTGGTGTTATATGTTTTGATTTCCTTTGAGAATTTTTATGTGCAGACATTACTTCTACTATCAAGGAAGTTTAAATCACTTTGCTTATTTCACTTATTGTTTAATTGTGTGCTAAACCAACCAGTATAATTTATTTCGGTAACATTGTTATGAACTTTCCCTTTATTAACTTATATTTCTCTTATGAAACAGTATGGCATCTTTCCATTACCTCTTATTTACAAAAATAAAGTTGCTACATTATAATAATGTGAAAACAAATCTTACATCAGAATGTTTAAAATGTGGTGTTTGGGAAAATTATTCAATTAATGCTAGGAAAAAGAACAACTTGCAATGGAAAGCAGAAATAATGGCATTTACCAGTTATGTTTCATTAGGTATATCCGTTAGATATTAAATTTAGCTGCAGGTAAAGGAAACCCCAGTATAATAGCATAATGAATTTGGGGTTTTGTTTTTCCCACATAACAGAAAATCATTTGCCCATTGACATTGGGTCAGGGGCTCAGGGATGTGAGGGACGAGATCTAGGATTCCTTTGGCCTTTCCCTTGTAGTGATTTTGTTGTCCCAAGCGGATGTTGAAGCTCAGGTCTTCACTTCTGCAGTCTAGTCAGGAATAAAGGTAAAGAAGTCACATTTATTGTGAAATTCTCAGGTGACCTCCCCTTACATCTTTTTGGCCAGAACTGTATCTCATGCCTACACCTCCCTGCAAGGCAGATTAAAAATATATGTTTCTGGATGCCCCAGGAAATCACAGTTATATTAATTATGAAGAAAGGAAGAATGTCAGCTTGGTGGATAATTTTGCCAAAGTAGTTATTTCAGATGGTTCTGTGTGTCCGATGGCCACATTACTAGTGTCTCCCTGAAACTTTGCCATATGATAGATGTACTCTACAGGTCTCCTTCCTTCAGTGGAACCACTGTGCCATGGAGAAAGAATGAAAATGTTTCACTTTTGTTTATGACCAAAGAACGTCCTCTTTATGAAATGAAGTTTGGTAATTATTTCTCATGGAAGCAAAACAGGCAAAGCTAACGACTAACTCTTACTACACAGTTCCTTATACTTTTGCATGTGGATATTCAGGTGGCCCACCACTGTCTATTGAAAACACAATTCTTTCCCCATTTTGTTATCTTGGCATCCTTATAGGAGATCAAGTGTCCCTAGATGTATGAATTTATATCTGAACTCTTAATTATATTCCATTGATCTATATTTTTGTCCTTATGCCAGTATTACACAGTTATTGATTATTGTTGCTTTTTGGTAAAATCTGAAATCAGAAAGTAAGAGTCCCCCAACTTTCTTCTTTTGCAAGATTGTTTGGTTATTCTGGGTCTCTTAGGTTTCCATAAAAATGTAAGGACCAGCTCAATTTCTACGGAAAAAGCAACTGGAATTTTGATAGAAATTGTGTTGAATGTGTATATCAATTTGGGGAGTATTGCCTTCTTAACAATTGCCTTCTTCCAATCTATGACAGTATTTCCATTTATTTAGATCTTAATTTGTTTCAGTGATGTTTTGTTTTTTTCAGGGTGCAAGTCTGATATTTCTTTTGATACATTTATTTACAAGAATTGTATTTTTTAGTACTACTATAAATAAAATTGTTTTCCTAATTTCATTTTTAGGTTTACTGTTAATGTGTAAAAATAGAACTATATTTCCTTTATTAATGTTGTATCTCACAAACTTGCTGACCTGGTTTATTAATTCTACTAGTATTTTTTTGTGTGTGTGCTATTTTTGTATTGGATTACTCAGAATTTTCCATATTACACAAGGGTCCCATTTGCAAGTGCCATTTTCAATCTGGATGACTTTTATTTCCTCTTACCCAATTGTCCTGGCTAGAACCTTCAGTACAATGATGAATAGAAGTGATGAAATTAAAAATCTTTGTCTTGTTCCTAATCTTATAGGAAGTGTTTTCAGTCTTTCACCATTAAGTTTTATGTTAGATATGGGTTTTTTGTAGATGCCCCTTATTAACTTGAAGACATTCACATCTATTCCTAGTTTGTTGAATTTTTTTTTCTATCATGAAAGGGTGTTGGATTCTGTTTAATTTTTTTCTACATCTATTATGATGATCTGATCATTTGGGTTTTTGTCATTTTTTCCTAGTAACCTGGTGTATAGATTGATTTTCATACATTGAATAAATCTTGCTTTCCTAGAATAAATTCCACTTGATCATGGTGTATAAATCCTTTTTATATATTGCTAAGTTCAGTTTGGTAGTATATTGTGAAGGATTTCCGTATATGTATTCATAAGGAATAGTAGTTTCCAGTTTTCTTTTCTTGTGATAACTTTGTCAATATTACCAGGGTAATATTAGCTTCATAAAATGAGTTGGAAAATGTTTCCTCTTTACTTTTTTAGAGAAGATGTGAAGTATATATGTTAATTATTTTGAAGTGTATGGTGAAATTTACCAGTGAAAGACATCTGGTTCTGGAATTTTTGTTGTGGATTTTTTTTTTGATTACTATTCTGTTTATTTTGTTATAGGCCTATTCAGAGTTTTTTTTATTTCTACTTGGGCCAGTTTCAGTAGTTGTATCTTTTTCAGAATTTGTAATTTCATGTAGTTGGTCTAATATGTTAACATACAGTTGTTCATAGTATTCCCTTATACTGTTTATTTCCATAAGCTCAGTAGTAATGTCTTCACTTTCATTCCTCATTTTTCTAGCTAGGATCTTCTTTCTTTTTCCATTGATCGATATATATATATATATATATTCTTTTCTTTTTAAGTAGTCTCTATGCCCAGCATGAAGTCCAATGCTGGGCTTGACCTCATGACCCTGAGATCAAGACGTGAGCCGATATCAAGAGTTGCACACTCAATGAACTGAGCCACCCAGTTCAATCTTGTAGAAATTTGATCAATCTTGTAGAAATTTGAGTTAGTGGTACAATCTTGTAGAAATTTGAGTTAGTGGTACAAAGGCAAAGTTTTTTTGTTTTTTTTTAAAGATTTTATTTATTTTTTGACAGAGAGACGGAGCACAAGCAGGGGGAGTGGGAGAGGGAGAAGCAGGCTTCCTGCCGAGCAGGGAGCCCGATGGGGGGCTTGATCCCAGGACCCTGAAATCATGACCTGAGCCAAAAGCAGACACTTAACAACTGAGCCAGGTGCCCCACAAAGGTGAAGTTTAGAAGCTCTCCCTCAATACAGAAGAAAGCAAAAGAAACTCATAAGATGGTTAAGGTGAGTGATATGGAAACAAAGGAAAATATATAAAATGTATACTTAATTATTTGGTTTCCCAAAAATAAGATGACATAAAAAAGTACCGATCTTAAATATAGAAAACAAACTTATCTGAGATAAAGAATAAGTGAAATTACAAATTAATGTGATTACCTATACCAGACAAAATCAATGAAAAAAACCACTCAAATATATCAATAAATAATTCTTATAGTCCCATCATTTAATAAGTACTTACCTAGTATATAAAAAATAAGCCAATCTACATCTCATTTATTCTTTACAATAATCTTATGAAGTAGAAATTATTTTTGTTCTTTTTGACAAAATTCTATTTTCCTAGGAGAAAGTAGATTATACATGGAATCTTAAAAAAGTCAACTCCTAAAAATAGACAGTGGTTTCCACGGGCTGAGGCATGAGGGAAATGGGGAGATGTTGGTCAAAGAGTACAAACTTCCAGTTACAAGATTTAGTAAGTTCAGGGAATCCAATAAATGGCATGATGGCTATAGTTTTTTCTTTTTATTTAAAGGAAAATAAAAGTGCAGAGAGATGAAAGAACATTTACTATGGTCAGAAAGCTAGTATGAAGCAGTGCCAGGACTTCAATCCATAGATGTCCTTCTCTACTACTCTTCTTTACCAAATACAGCATTCCACTTGTAATTCTGACCCAACATTTAAGTATTCATATGCATAACATTTTATGTATTTGGTCATTGATAAAAAATAAGATTATATATATATATATATATATATATATATGCATATATATATATGCATATAAAATGAGTAATTCAGCAAGTTGACAAGTTTTACTAGGAATAGCTGCATTGATTTCTGATTACACATAATGATGAACTTATATCAATTGGTAGTGCTCAACTGAAGATATATTTTCTCTGTAATTTTTTAATGTGAAAAATGAGAACACTATATCCGGTAAGAATATGCACTGCTTTCCACCTTTTGGTTTATGCAATTTACCTGATAACTGAGCACAGGCATATGAAAGTTTAGACCTCAACTATAGCTTGGGGTGAAGGAGACAAATATTTCATGTGAGGAAACCACAGACTCAGATGCCTTTTTCATCCTTGGCCAACCCCCTTCCAAACATGTGTTTACATTTTAATGAGAGTAGACACATAAGTTCTCAGGAAAAGGCTATAGTAGAGTCAAATAAGCAAAATGCTGTATGAGTTGCTGGAGAAATGTCTGGCAACAGGAATAGATAGTGATTGTTGATAGGTGATCACTGTGTAAGAGGTGTTGTAGTCATGCTATGGGACGTTAGCAGAGGTTGAAGAAAGCAGCATGATGTTGGAGCATCACTTTTAAGCGTTCCTTCCTTCAAATGGCAACGCCCCTCCTTTTTAATTGTGGATATAAGTTGAATTGTGGAGTTGAATTGTTTCATTGTAAAGGTCAAATCTGGAGCCAGAGTATATTGGGTGTGATTGGAGGTTCAGTCCTCATCAGCTATGTGACTTACCCTCTCCGTGCCTCCGTTGTCTCTCTTACAAAGGACTGCTGTGGCGCTGAAATCAGTTCAACTGTAGGAAGAAGTTAGAGTAGTGACTTCTACAGAGTTGGGTCTCAGTCATGTTAATGTTATTGCTACGGTTATCCCAAAGCTAAATTTCTTTAACGCTACTTGCCAACTAATCTCCAACAAGGTATTAGCTTGTTGCAGTTAAGGTGTTTATACTTAAGGGTATTAAAATTTAATTAGGTGACTCCTGAAGGTTAGAAAACCTTCAAGGTCTAAAGGACAAGACATCTAATTGTGGAATTTCAGACACTTTGTATCAGGCCCCAGGAGAGGAAGTGTGGCTCTTGCAGCAACATGCAGTGCCTGGCACCCCTCAAATTACTGTGTGTGGGCAAATGTTTTCTCCATCTGTGTGTAATAGAGCCCCAGAACAAGGAATCAAGAGAGAAAACAAAACCTAAACTCAGGGGAGGAAGTGGACGCAGCCTGAAGTAATAGCCGGGGGAGCGTTTCATGACAGTATGGCCGTCTTCTGGATACTCAAGCTGCATAATGTAATGGAGTTATGACATTCTTCCTATGCTGTTGAAGTGGTCCTGATATGTGGTTTCACATGGCTTCTATACGAGTCTACTTGAAAATATGGGAAGGACTGACTCCAGTCTGCTACATCTGTTTATAGAGCAGACGTTCGATGAATTTACCTAAAGGAGAGAAATGTGCATGCAGATGAAGACCCTCAGTGACCTTTGACTATCCTCCAGTAATTTTGTATTTGTAAGGAAGCTACATGAACTCTTGTGAATAGCAACCAAGCAAACAATGAAACAATGAAAAAAATTAAAGAAAATGGTGAAACTTTTATTTCTCTCGTGTCTATAATAATGAATTTGTGTCTGAGCCGAATGCTGGCAAGTAGAGCAAATTAAAAATAAGTCAGAAAGAAATCAGAAATCAAAAAGAAAGAAGGAAGGTAGGAAGGAAGAAGAAAAGGAAGGAAGGAAGGAAGGAGAAAAAAAGAGAAAAGAAAAGAAAAATGGCGGAAAAAAACTTCTTGAAATAAAATACTACAATTAAAACATTAGCAGAATGGGGGTGTTATTTCATTCTCTAGCTCTATATGGAGAGCATTCACTTAACCTGACAAAATGACTAAGGTTGGGAGGATCAGGGAGGTGAAGTCTTGACTGCCGTTCTTTGGCCCTTGGATGGCAAAGGTTATGCTCTCTTCCTTTGAGTTATTTGCTGCCATTTTTCTCCTGATACATGAGCCATTTTGTTCAAGATACTTTCGGTAGGCTCCCTCTAAAAGGATTTCTAGTAACCTCCACTGGCTTGCTGTTTCTTCCTTGCCTCCCCGCCCCCCCCCAAGACCCCTTCTTGAAATCTGGGAAGAGGCAAGCTGGGGTGCGCACCTCCCGCAGTGGTGAATGCCAGGCTATTCTGAAAGCGTTTTCTAGAGGCCAGATTGAGCCTGTCTGTTGTCCTAAAGACAACCGGTTAAAGAGCGCTCCTAATTAGCTTACGGACTATCTGGAGAAAGCTCTCCTGGACTCTGCGCCTGGTCATTATTGAGTAAGCTACTGCCGAATGAAACAAATGCGTTCTTTATAATGATGAGGTCATTTCTACGCTTATTAGTCTTTAAAGCAAGCTGTTTCTTACAGAACAAAGTTGGATTTGAGAGAGAGAGAAGGAAGATGATGACTTAAAGGAAGAAAAAGAAAAGAAGCTTTTGTGTGTATGTGCCCACGTATTTTATTAAAAGTTTTAGTGGCTGCTCCAAGAGCAAGGTGTCTGTGCCTTTAATCATTTTCATTTTAAAAACAGAGCCTTGTATTTCCACATCTTCAGCTGTCCCAGAGGGCAGCTAGGCCAACTTTAACAACATTAATTTCTCTTTATGACAGGACTAGTGCTGCCCCAGGTCTTCAGAACTGCCTAAAATGTCTGGAAAAGTAGATAATGAAGAGGATATTAGAATTGTAAACAAGAACAATTTTGTAATAAAAACCATATATTTTCTCCATTGGACTTTGGGCTTAATACTGCAGCAGCAAAAGTGTCACGAGTCATAATTTGTTGATGGCTACTGAGCATTAGTTACAGTCAGAGCGTGTGCATAAAGGGCAAGTCCTCCTGGCATCCCATTAAAGGAGATCTCGGATGGGTAATTGCAATTTCGTTGTTCTAATGCGTCTCTTTCATTTGATTTTTCACTGTGCTACCTGATGAAAAGAACTTGTGTGTGAAACTTACCAGGCTGCTCACGGAGGCTTTTGCTCTTATGCAGAGGTATTCTGCACCAGTTTAAAGGATTTATTAGCAGCGAATGTGAAAGGATCACCTACTAGAAGTCAAAGGAGACCCATGTCCAGCGCTGGATTACCTTCAAAGGTTGAGGAAGGAAGGAGCCTGATTGGAGTGTTGAAAAAAGAAGCCCTTCCCTGACTACTCTTTCTCCAGGAGCACGTCCCTGCTTCTATCATCTGTTTTTCCTTCTGGATGACAGAGTTTATGAGATTGACACAATGGACTAAGGAACTGTAGATTTTCCCCAAGAAACAGCACGTTCTTCCTTGTTCATCGGCAACGAATGTGAGAGCAAAGTGTAAAATGTAGGCATTATTGTCTGTTAACATCATAATCGGCGCTATCTTCTTAAAGTGCCCAGCAGCGGAGAAAGTTCATACTGTGCTTAACCTTTTGTCTTTGCCTCATCTTTTGTTGTCTTGCTTTACTCAAGAAATCTGAACACATAATCCTAAAAATATAACAATTTCCGATAATATGGGTTTTGTTTGCCTTTCATATCTGCTTTTATTATACTGAGTGTCCTGTGTTCCATAATCTATTCCCTAAATTTAGTTTTGCGAGAGAAACAGATGCACACAGCCTCTCAATTTCTATTTAGATCTTTCCCTACTGAAGGTAATAATGAAAATATTTATGTTTCCAATTAGCCAAAACTTATTTGCACATTCGTATGATTTTCTCTTGGAAATTGGCAATAGTATAATAGCATACAGTTCAAAAGACAGTCATTCTAATGAATCATAGGGTAAGATGCCAAATACTTGAATTTCGAAGTGAAAAGAGAAGGCACATTGTATTCTATGAAATCCTTTGAAATACTATGATTTGAAAAAATAAGGCAGAAACCTTTCGGCTGCCTTTCTTAGTATCTAGTTCCCCTTTCCACAGCTAGGATGGGCGGGTAACCGGCTTCATCCTGTAGTGCCATCAGGTTAGGTGTGGGCGTCTTTCCGGTGAGCTGGGGTAGTGGGATCCCGTTCGCAGACAGGGCTCAGCTGGGCTTGGTACAGAGCAAACAACAGAAAAGGAGCTCTCTTCCATTATTTAGGCCCCTGTCCGGAGGCTGGGGGGAAAATTCCTTGTGTGGATTTAGCCTACAAGAGCAGAGATAACCACCTTGCCTTCTGTGTCTAATAAGATGTGAAAGGGGGCAGAAATAATGAGTATTACATTGTATTTTTCATGTAAAAGCCTGAGAAACAAAACGTCCTGAACACTGGCAGTGATTCCAGTCATTTTCAAATGAAAAGGGCTATTTGTTTCCAAATTACAGCAGCTACTGGAATGCATACGTTTATGGCTCAGAAATCCTCATTTCGTGAAGTAAAATTACCTTTCAGTAATTTAGTCACTGCAGGCTTTCTCCCGCTGACTGGTCAGAAGCTATCAGATAGCTTGCAGCTGCAGGCTGAGGCCAGACCATTTTTTTTTTTTTCCCTAGGACACGCAGTTAGTTCGTAGAGCCATCAGCACGGCATCTGTCATCCTGCTAGGCCCAAATTGTTTTCTATGATGGATGTCACAGTCTGTATGATCAAAATAGAAGCCCTGCTGCTTTTAATTGCAAAATCGGAGTACTTGCACATTTGTTATTATGCCGAGGTTATTACCTCACACAAAATGAATTAACAGGTGAAAATAATTGATGAGAGGAGTCTAGGGATTTTTAGCCTCTTCAAAGAGACTTTGTAATTATGGCATAATGAATGTTCTGAGACATATCTGTGGGGGGCAGCATGAGACCACCAAAGATCTCTCCAGATTGATGATAAATTCTACTGAATTCTACTGTAATACTGCTTAAATTTCCTTAGCAATTAGTTTAATAGGCCTACATGATTCATGAGAACATACTGAGAATTTTTAAATAAGTTTGTGCCATCAATCTATAAATTAAGCTACTTACCTGAGCCTTCTGCCCAAGGTGATGGAAAAATGCAAACGACTCAGACTTTCTGAAACAAAGGTGACAGGACAGGGGTGTGGGTTTCAGAAATACCTGACCAAATCCTGCTGGCGTCTCAAACCATTTCCCTTCCCCTTTCCCAACAGCTTGTGAAAAGAGCCTCACCAAATTTTGTCCAAATGCAGTTTTAAGAGTTCCCAGCGCAGAAAGACTCTGCATTTGTCCTGTGAAGTAAATCGTTTAAACGTTTTGCAAGCTGAAGTAATTGCTCTTGGCTTTCTGACCACTCTTCCATTCAGACTTGGTTATATTTCAAATTCATTCAGCCCCTGAGTGCATCCATCCAGAGTGATGGAATCCAGCCATCTTTCCCCTTGCTCATGACATCCTGAAACTGCATAGGGGGTATCTCTGTCACCATGAACTTACTTGCAACGTTGTCTCAGAGCACAGAAGGCACTTTCCCTGCACTAACCCAGTGCAGCCAATAGGCTGGGATGCTGCTTTTCATGTGTGCCTCAGTAGGTACAGAATAAGAGTTGTACGATAGACAACATAGAAGCTGCAAGCGTGGAAAATATTAGCAAGTGGCGTGGGGGGGGCATTTAAAGGAACAAAAAGATCTATAACTGAACTAATAGTGAGCATGCTTCCTTTTAACAACTACATATTATTCACATACTGTGTGCATTCAAATTCTCGAGGTAATTCTTTAAGTAGCAAAAGCTGAAAGTTAATCATGGGTACTGTTATGAAAAACATACATCAAGGAAATCATGAGACTAAGAAAACTTTACTGAGAATAAAGGAGAGAAAAAGAAATGCAAAGCAGAATTGTAACTTTTGAGGAATTGTAAACTCAATAAAGGAGTCACATGTTTAAAAGCTTCTGTATTCATTTTTTTAGGTGACAGGAAGCTTTATCACAGATTCAAACTAGATTGATTAATCTATATTTCCAGAAGACATGCATTATTTACCATTGTTCTTGTTCCTTTTGTCACACACCCACCCCCCACCCACCCCCACACACTTTCCTGCCCCCAAAGTAAGAAGCATCTCTTCAAGGCAGCTTTTTTTGAGGTAGTTTTTAATGATGATTTGTGGTTATTCTTGCCCTGAGTTAAAATGAAATGCATATTTGAGGTGTGCAATCAGTATTCAGGAATGCAATTGATATTGAAGTGACTCTTACTTTATGTATATAACATTATATGTAATATAAAATATGATATTATATATATAGAGAGATATGTAGATATAGATCATTCTTTGCAGATTTACTGCCAGCATTTTGTAGTTAAGAGTATATAATATCAAAAGGTCTCAATAACAGCAAGAAAAAATACATGGCAAGAAAACATAATGAATGCAAGGCAAGCAGTGGATTGCCCCACATGTGAAACGGACTGTGGTAACTCATATCAGGCTGCATGTCACTCGCAGAGGCATTTTTCATAAAACTTCACACGCCTGCATTTATCTTCAGTATAAACCCCAAGATGAATTCTCCAAAGACATTAACGATAGATAAATGCTTTTTAAACAAAATAGTCTATTCGAAAAACCTGTTACAAAGGAAGGAGAGTGTTATACAATTGGACTTCGATTGTGTCATAAACTATGGCACCAATCTGTGATGGTACTTTATTGTGGTCTTAACTTTAATTGAGAGCAAAATAACCTAAAATTCATAGGTTAATGTTGCAAAATCTTGATACCTGGCTCATTTAGATTATGCTGGATCATTGTTATGAAACACATGGAAAACACTCAAGGGATTTAAGAAACACAGGTAAAAACGTGAATTTCTAAAAAGAGTTCATGTTAATTAAGGTTGATATGATTTTTGAAATTTGATTATTAAAGGCAATTCAAAATCTTCATAACACCAACCAACAAGCAATAGATGACACAATTTAGAATTCACGGTAAGCTATCCAAACACAAATAGATGCGTTTTATACAGAAATGAAAACCAGAGGGATTGGGTGTACTTTATGATAGCTTTGTGACAAATGACACATACATAGAGTGCAGTGTAACTGACTCTAAAGCAAATTCAGTTGCTTTTTTGTCTCTTCTTTTTTCTGTATAATATGTACAGAAGTACAAATGTTTAGACGGTGTCTAGTGACTACAAACAGTGTTCAATGCAGTGTGTATGTTTACCAAAGAAATTGTGTTTTAGATGGAAAAATATGATGCTCTTTTTAACGACCGTAGAATGTGAAGTAGTAAGGATAGGGAAAAGAGTATTTGTTTTATTCATGGGCCATTGCGAAATGATTCTCGTGTGTCGTAGGGGATGGTGAGCTCATGGGGTCTGAATCATCGACTTACCAGACAGATCTATTTCCAGGAAAGGAAAAGATTTTGTTGATAATTTAATGAGAATGCAAATAATTTCTTTGATGATGCTAGAATTTTGGTAGTATTCGTCTGCTGCTAGCATGCTCTGAATTCTGTGTGATTAAATGGAATTGGATTTTGGACCTGGCTTTCTGAGGATGCCACTGGTTTCTGAGTAATACCCCAATTCAAACACCTCACTCTGATGTATTGCATTAATAGATCATCAGAAGCAGTTGTCATTCCAATGATGTATTAGTGTAATACATGAGAATGAGACTCACTGATGATGTATTTAGTACTCACAAGATGGCAGTGTCCAAAGAAGAAATGGGCCCACTAAGGAAGCCATTATAATCACAGGATGAAGTCAGTCAGTGTGCAGCACTCTAGGAGCTTTCTCTGGGTGCTAGGTTGGTGTATTGGTGCTGAAGCTCTTTTAGAACACTCTTGCAGGGACAATGAGAAGAGCGTTATTTTCCAGGTTCAAAATAATTTCCACTGGTGAACTGCAAGACAATATACATATGACTGGTTACCATTCCATATTTTAGTGCATGTCAATGTCTGTGTTGGCAGAAAGCATTGTGTACTGTTAGTGCTGGCTTGTGCAGGGGAAAAAAAAAAATCTCTCTAAAGCAGGATTTTCTGGGATGATACTCAAATATATTACCGTAACAGCAGTTTTCCAACTGATAGTTTCTGCCAAAGGGGAAGCTTTTGCTAGTAAGTGTCTACATGCCACCAATCATGGGCACAGCTTCTGGCATTAGCTGGAGAGGCAGATATTTTAAGTAAAACATTAAACTTAGGTCTGACTGTCATACATTTTCCGCTAATAGAGCTTGCAACACCTACTATAAATGTAGATGAATTAGAGACTCCCAGTGACCTCTATCTACCTCCTGCTGTGCTTTTTCTAAAAGGGTAAAAGAGAGACTTTTAAATGTTTATAACATAGGGCTAAAAAGGCTTTTTTATGCAATGGAATAGCAGTTACTGTTCACCTTCTTACAGCAGCTGATTGCATCATAAATAAAACAGTAGGGCTAGTCATCCCAGCTGCGGGATGGATGCATCCAGATAGCAGCCAAAAGGCACCAGTGAAAGAGAGGGAGTTTTCTTCCCAGGATCTGGGCTGGTCAAGATTGGAGGTGTCAGTGCCGTTTGGAAAGGAAAAAGAGGTGGAGGGAAGCCAGAAGGAAGGAGAGATGATAGCTTATACATGGCATTTCCTTGCCTGGAAACAGTGACTGCAGTATTGTTTGAAAGAAGTTTCCGGACCCGCTCTCTATTCAGGAAGGCAAAGCAGCAGGGGCAGGGAAGGATTAGCCACAGAGACCTCAACATGCTGAGGCAGTTCTTGTTCCCCCTTTCCTGGCCCGGCTGGCAGTGGCTTCCTTAAGTGACATTCAACAACCACGTTAAGAGCAGGAGACGAAAATTGGAGGGAAAACAGGCACAAGCGGAATTCTTCTTACTAAGTGACATTTCTGCTTTCAGATATGTTATCATTTTTAAAATTCGAGACAGACGAATCACTTTATGGTTTATGACTAATAAATAGGAATTCGTTCAGGGGACTCCTTGGACCACCTCTGTTTGTCAAACAGCTTAGGAAACGTTATGGAAACAATGCATTGCTTACTTTAAACTGACAAGAAAAAATGATGCTGAAATGCTTAATATACCTAATCCTTTTTAAGAGTGATTAATGTATGGAATGCCCATTAAAGTATGCATTCTCCACAATGTCTATTGATTTCCCAAACTATTAACCCCTCATACTCAGTCTTATTTTAGACTCGTTAGTAACACTGCTGAGCTGCTGAATGATTATTTTATACTATGTAAGTTTTCTTCACATCTAGGAACTAAGGCTTGGGATATAGACTTGAACCCAAGAATGAATAGACGTGAGGTAAATTTTTAAAATGTGTTTTTTGTGGATCCATAAAACACCAAAAGAAGTAAGTCATGAACATAAACTACACTATAGCTAGTCATCAATTACTATGTGATATAAAAATGACTTTTTACCTTAACAGAAGGCAGTTTTTTTATGTATTTAAATAAAGACGTGTATTCTGTTTGCCTCAAATGTGTGCATCAAAAACATTTAATTATTTGTCTAGAGAGTTTCAAAATTCTTTACATTGAAAATGTACATGATTAGTGCACTAAATATTTGTCATTGACTTCCACATCATTAAGGAAAATGTATTATCATGTTCACACAAACAGTGATAACAAAATTTAAAAGAAAAACCCTGGGGATTTTCTTTGCCTTAGGTAGTAGAAACAACTTAGACACTCCCAGACTTCCTTTCCCTCCCTCTCTCTCCCTTCCTTCCTTCCTTCCTTCCTTCCTTCCTTCCCTCCTTTCATTAACTAGACCAGACGGTAGTAGTGGGCAAGGAAGGTTAGAGATGCAGGAATATACAGTAACACCTTGAATTTGTGATAACCACAAAACAATTATTTACCTAAAAATGTGTAATATTTCTAAAATGCTACATAGCTGCAAGTGTATGTTAATATTTCCATAGGATAAGATGTATTTTCTTTTTTAAAAAAAGATTTTATTTACTTATTTGACAGAGAGAGACACAGCGAGAGAGGAAACACAAGCAGGGGGAGTGGGAGAGGGAGAAGCAGGCTTCCCGCCGAGCAGGGAGCCCGATGAGGGACTAGATTCCAGGGTCCTGGGATCATGACCTGAGCCGAAGGCAGACACTTAACGACTGAGCCACCGAGGTGCCCAAGATGTATTTTCTATATACAGGCAAAAATCACAGTCAATGAGTAACAAGGATATAAATTAACTGTAAAATTAGCGATAAGAAAATTCACCCTTGGAAAATGCTAATGTTCTGAGGAATGCTTTCAATAATATACAAAAAAAAAAAAAAAGAGTGAGAATATGGAGATGCAAAAAAACAGAAGAAAGTAGGTTAAACTCAGCCAGTTATGTGGAAAGTGAAATGTTTGGGATTTTGGAGCTCTTATTCTCACAGCATATTCATTTTAAGAATATTTCCAGTATTTTCTTTAGTATGAAGGAAGCTGCAAATGTTTTGCATGCTTTAAATTGCAGTAAATAAAAACAAAAACCAGAATCCTAATAGAAAAATGAATTCTGACCTTTCAAATACGGTGCTCTGTTCAACAACATCTAAGGCAGCATTAAATCTAAGCTTGTACCTGATCTATGTTGCACTGTCTAGGAAGTAGCAGCAACCAGAAAATCCAGAGTTCTCATAAACACCGCAGGAGGTAAACACTGATTGAAGTCATTCCAAATGGCTTGTAGTTTCTTAAAAATTCATTTAAAAAATAAACTATAAACAAAATAAATACACCATATCAATTTTTTTTTTCCGGGGGAAAACTGTTTAATCACTTTAATACCTGCATTACAGGAGTAAAAGATTAAAAGAAAAATTAAATTGTAATCTAAAGGAGAAACCTGAGGAGTAAGTTCCCTTGCATGCACTGAGGCGAAAATGAAAGCCTGGTTTTGCAAGACACAAATCTACCATTTCACCTGAAGCTAAGCAAAGCCTTCATGATCAGTTAAGCCATTATTCAAAGGTTTTGCTAAAATTTCAGCTAGTGCTCACACTGACCTTTTGATAGTGGCATTTCTTTGCTTAA
Source organism: Zalophus californianus (assembly GCF_009762305.2). NCBI lineage: Eukaryota > Metazoa > Chordata > Mammalia > Carnivora > Otariidae > Zalophus > Zalophus californianus. The sequence continues at coordinate 136,086,423 of NC_045598.1, read as the reverse complement.
ATAGTTTTGGCACCTAATTGTCTCCATGGACTTCTACTTGTAAATCCATCCCACTGACTCCCCCTAGTTTAACAGCTGTAACTGTGGTTTCCACACAGTATGTGGTGGTTCTGTGATGATCACAATGATGTCTTCATCTTAGTTTCCTTCCCACACCTTACCTTCCACTCTTCCTGTGTTCTTTTCTTCCCAGTCTTTTTCTCCCCTTCCCTCCCTCTCTGTCTCTCTCTCTCCCTCTTCCAAATTCTATAGGAAAGAGTCTAGGTTACCCTCTTCTTTCAGCTACATAAATGTTGCCTTTTCACTTGATGGAAATACACCTCATCGCCTTTCTCCGTGTTTTCAGGTTGTCTGATAGTCTCATTCTGGAAATGACTGTTTCTTTTACTTTTTCCATGAGGAGTTGTATCTCCCCTTACTAGCCTTCACCTTCACAGATATAAAAACCTAATAATGCACTGTGGTACAAATGAAATCTGAAATTATCAAGTGCAAAATTAGCATTAAAAAATCATAAGACAACAAACAATAGGGCTTTGATGTGATTTTTGTAATTGGGTGAAGCTAGTTACTCTGACAATAATTGTTTGTGCCTCATTAACATGCAAAATGGTTTTATAGACTAACCCACACACAAAAGAAACCATTTTAGATGAGAACTGTGCTTTGTTTAATGTTAGACACCATTGTATTTGCTTTCCTAATATAACAGTTCTAATTAGTACCTAGCACTCATCCTGAGTTTTTCAGCTTGAACACTCTGAAGGTGACAATCGAGTCACAATTCCATGGCACTCTTTGTCAGTACCTGTCAAAATATAGCTAAGCCTTTAGGAGTTGTGATCTAAATACTGAGAAAAAAAAAGTTATTAGTCCAGAAACAATATGTCTCTAGGTAATTTAAAAAGTAAAATTGCACATTAGCCCTTGCTTAAAAACATAATACCATTAATGCTACCCAATTAAATGAGCCTGATAAAACTACATTTGTTCTAATAATTTATCAGCATTATTTTTACCATCTGACCTTTATACAAACGCATAAAGCCCGATTCATTTGATTTTACCTTCCCGGTGAGGTAGCACATCAAAATTTTAAATCAATTAATCTATACATGCACTCTTTTCAGAGGTGATTAGCTGTTCACCTTAAAAGAATGGGAAAAAATGTATATATTTATATATATATATAATTAACTAAATAAATAATTATATATAATTATATATATATATAAAATTAACCACACTGAAGAAGTGACTCCATTAGACAAAGACTTTGTGACTAAGCATCAGGAAAAGTCCTTATTTGTTCTACCTTGGGAAGCATGCAGGTCTCCATTGGGGGCCTGTCTCTAGTTAGGAGAGAATGCAGACTTTAAGTCACGGAGAGGATTTCCCAACTATTGTTGAATCTTTCTCCTCGGAGAACTAACCCTAAAAGACCACAGGGCTATAGAGGACTAAGTTTATTATGGGGCGCAGCCATTAATGGGTGCTGACCACCCAAAGCATATCAAACATAAGACCTACTACTTTTGGGAAAATGACACAAAAGGGAGACTGATTTAAACCTCTATCCCTCACTGGGTTCATAAGAAATATGTCATCACATTTTTTTGAGGGGGTAGCAGACTGATGTCATTTTCTTCCCCAAAGTTCTGAAGCACTTTATAAAGACATTCCATGTAAATTAGATTTTGGGTAAAAAGTTGATGAATTTCCTAATTTTGTAAAATGGAGTCATTAAATTAGGGATCTCCCTAATTATCCTGGGATTTACCAGTTGGCCAGAGGCCTGTGGATTCAGGAAATATTGTTCAGTTGTTTCAGTTTGCTTCTCATTACAACCCAACACAAATGGCTTATAGTAATATCATGCAGCATTTAAATAATGGAAAATAAAATAATTGTAAAATGCCTATATTATTATCCACATGATTCTGAGTCATTTTGGATCCTTGGATTCTGGATCATCTATGATTAAATATTTTAAAAATTATACAATATATGTGTGAGTCTTTTTAAAAAGATTTATTTATTTATTGTAGTGAGAGCGAGAGAGCACGAGCAGCAGGGGGCAGAGGGAGAGGGAGAGAGAATCTCAAGCAGACTCTGTGTTCAGCATGGAATCCAAGGGCAGGGCTTGATCCTAAGACCTGAGCCAAAACCAAGAGTTGGCCCCTTAACCAACTACGCCACCCAGGTGCCCCCATATGTGTGAATCTTAAAGACACATCCACTTACCTGTATCCTGGAAAAATTTGAATATAAGGAGCCTTGAGTAAGTTTGCCACAGAAAAGAATTGCTGGTCACTTCTTCCTCCAAAAAAGTCTTCAGGGACATTGTCTTCCAATTTAGTTTATATAAGTAAATGTCAAATCCCAATCTTTTCATGTTAATGCCTCACACTACAACTCTGCTCTTATTTTTTTCTACCACCTTGATGTCATTTCTAATTTCCTAATTTTCATAATTCAATTGTTACACATGATGAAAATAGAATTCCTCATCTCTCCCTTTTATATTTTGGATACACATAACTATCAAAAAATTTCCAAAAGCTTATAATTTTTATTACAGAGAACTTCAAATCAACAAATGAATTGTTTTGAATCACCTACTTTGGAGTGAAAGTTAATGAACAAAAGTTTGGAGAGACAAGATAGTTGACATATAAATATAAAGTCCATAGATCAGAGAGCTAGAAGAACCTTTTTTATTTTAAAAAGATTTTATTTATTTATTTTAGAGAGAGAGGGAGTGTGTGTGTGTGTACAAGCGAGGAGAGGGAGGGGGACAAGAAGATTCTGCACTGAGCATGGGGCTCCTAGCAGGGGTGGGGTGAGAAGACTTGATCTCAAGACTCTGAGGTTATGACCTGAGCCAAAATCTGATGCTAAACTAGCTGAGCCACCCAGGCACTCCAGAAAGTTAGAAGGATCTTGAAAGTCTTCCATCCACCTCCCAAATGAGACATTTACAGACTCTAGCTTTCCGATAGAGAGTTATTAAGCTTCTGTTTGAATAGGGAACTCATTATTTTACTCTGTAGCATCCTTGCATAATTTTTACTGTAAGATATGGTCTCAAGACCCCTCTCTGCCCTTTTCTTCTGCATGTTCTCTAGCTTTTCAACTATTCTTTTAAAAAATGGCTTTCAAAACCTTTTTTTTCTCTCTCTCATCCTCCATCTACCATATCTATCTATCTATCTATCTATCTATCTATCTATCTATCTATCATCTATCATCATCATCATCTATCATCTATCTATATCTATCTCTCTCTCTCCCTATCTATCTATCATCTACCAATCTATCTAATTTTAATATGTATACCATGTTTAGAGCAAAGTGCTGGATTTAGAGTGATACATCAGGACCTAATCTTGATCCTAAAGTAACTTTTAAGTCACTAATGGAAAAACACAAGTAAAGAACTAAGTTGTTTCATTATAATTGTGAGCAATAGTCTATTGGATGAATAAAAGAAGAAGAAAGCAGAAACTCGATTTAATGGCTGTGGAAAAGAAGTTAGGGGAAATTTTCCTAAAGAAAAAAAAGATTTTTATTTTTTTTTTAGAACTGAGTAATGTAAGGACTGAATCAAAATTTAGTATGTAGAAGACTGCATTGAGGTTTCTATATTTTTATCATTATGTTATAATAATAAAAAGAAAGGCTGTTTTTGCCCCACTAGCTATTGTATATATTAGACAATTAATCATTATCAAGCAAGGGTCTCATGCTCACATTTTTGTAGTGACTAAACTTTTGAGTCATGACAGAATAGACCTAGATCCACTCCACAGAAATCCCAGATAATTCATTTTTAATTTGAGCAAGTATCTTACGTGTTTTGAAAAGCTCATTAAGTATAATTGTAGAATTCTGCATTTACTATGAGAGATTTATCTTAAACTTAGTCTGAGAGAATTCTGTTTAGAATTTAGATCTTCTTTCTCCCTTACTCACTATTTTACTTATTCTTCAATCTAACTCACCTTGCACTGGATCCTCTAGATTTTCCAGAACCCTTAAATGCAAAGAATAACTATAGTATTATCAGACAATATTCTAAAACAGTTGAAAACATGTGGCTGCTTCTTTTGGAATAGATTATTTTTCAGTCACTAATAAAATTCTCTTCTCTAATTTTGTATCCCAATCCACCATGTGGTAATATGTTCAGAGTGGTTTTTTGATGACAAGGAGGAGGAATCATTGCTAACTTGGTCCTCCTGAATAACCTACTGACAAATATAATGACATTCAAACACCCTTCTATCCTTCATTCCTGCAATATTCAGACCTCATCATCAGCTAAATCCAAGCAATGTGTGTGTTTGGGGAGGGAAGGTGGTTTGCAACTGGGTAAATAATCAAAGCAGAGAAATGAATACAACCATCTGTATGGAAATTGGTAAACTGCAAATTGGTCCCCTAACTGGGATCGGGGAGCATACATGTTTTCCCCAGTTCTGCTTCTTTTCCAGAATTTCATATACATCAGTAACAATGGCTTCTACTTCCTTCAGCTGAAGATGGAGAGAGAGAGGCTTTAAAGTTGTCACTGTCAGGAAGGGCTTGTCCTGCATAGTTATAAGCCCATTATTAAAAAAAAAAAAATGAAGGCTTGTTTCCTACAGTGAATTTAATACTTTTCTTGCTCTGTATTATGGTGACAGTGCTGAAAAGTATATCAGAAAAAAGTGAAAAAAGGAAAAAAATAAGAATGGATTTTTAAAACTCAAAATCACATTGTAACCCTTTCTTATATGACGACCATGCTGGGATATTTATGTACCAATGTAACCTTTAAAAGCACAGCTAGAGCCAAAGAATATTTGTTAGTCTTTCCTTTCATTTTCCAGTTCATTACTATTTTTACAGAAATCCTTTTTGGGGTCTCATTGGTACCTCGTATAATACAATTGCATATAATATGAGCACTGACATTAAGATCCCCAAAATACAATTGTTAAAAATATATAAACTATAAAAAGATGAACCAAAGAGAAGCAAATAAAAGTAGATGATCTAGCCTGAATGATTAGTTCTAAAGTTTATCATTGAAATAAGCCTGAAATACTGTTTGTTTAGCGTTCTAAAAATATCTAAAAACTTTGATAAACTACATACAATTGGGCAATAGCACAGAACAAATGTGTAAGGTTCTGTATGAATGATTAGGATATTTTTGTCTATTTAAAAAAATCTCATGTAGGTAAATATGTTTTTAGTTATTTTTTATTATAAAATGTGGACTCTTTCAATTTTAGAAGAAAGCACTGGAAGCCAGGAAGAAAAAAATTCTTGAAAAAAATTTTAAATTTGACTATTTTTTCCAATCTGTTGAGTACGGATATATGAGCAAGCTGACTGGTAACAGGATTATGTTGGCATCAGATTTTGAGACAATATAAATTAATGTTAATTATAGTGGGTTGAGTGGTGACTTCTTAAAAAAGATATGTTCAAATCCTAACACCTAGTACCTGTGAAAGTGGCCTTATTTGGAAAAAAAAAAAAAATCTTTGCAGTTGTAAGTAAATTAAGGATTTCAAAATGAAGTTATCCTGGACCTACTGAGTGACCCCTAAATGAAGGGGCAAACAACCATGAAAGAAGAGGAGAAAATCAGAGACAGACTAGAAGGCCATGTGAAGCTGAAGGCAGAGATTGGATCAAGGCATCTGCATACCAAGGAATGCCAAAGATTGCTAACAGTTAACCAGAAGATAGGAGGGAGGGAAGGAACAAATTCTCCTTCAGCACTTCCAGAAGGGACCAACCCTGCTGACACCTTGATTTCGGACTTCTGGTCTCCAGAACTGTGAGAAAATAAATTCCTGTTGTTTTAAGTTATCAAGTTAGTGTTAATTTGTTGTGGCAGCCCTAGAAAATGAATACACTAGTTTTCATAATACTAGCATTCAGGTACCACACACAGCTTTCCATGTGCAAATTAGAAACAGTCATTTTTCATCACTGTAAGTGTCACAGAAAGCAACAGACCAAATCCATAAATGAAAACAAAATTAACAAAGGAAACAATAACTCCAAGCTTACAACACATTGTTTAGCACAAAGGAATGGAAAGGAACTGGACTTCAGGGGATCTTCTCTGGGGAACCTAACTTCTGATTTTCTTATTTCTCTTTTAAATTGACATTTTAAGAGCCATTTTAGGTTCACAAGAAAATAGAACAGAAGGAAAAAAGAGTCCCCATATGTCCAACCCTCTGCCCCTCCTCACATGCACAACCTGTCTATTAACATCTGCACCAGAGAGGTAGATTTCTTATAATACCACATCAACCTACATCGACACGTTATCGTCAACCAAAATCCATAGTTTACATTAGGATTCACTCTTGATGTTGTACATTCTATCAGTTTAGACAAATGTATAATGATGTGTAGTCACCATTAAGATATTATAAATACAATAGTTTCCTTAAAAACTCTCCTTAAAAACTCTCTGTGCTCCACCTATTCATCCCTCCCCCCAGTCCCTGGCAAGCATTGATCTTTTTACTGTTTTCATAGTTTTGCCTTTTCCATAATATCATATAATTGAGATCACATACTATGTAGCCTTTTCAGATTGGTTTCTTTCATTTAGCAATGTTAATCTAAGTTTCCTCTATGTTTCTTCATGGCTTGATAGCTTATTTCTTTTTAGCACTTGATAATATTCCATCATCTAGATGTACCATAGTTTATTTATCCATTCATTTACTGAAGGACATCTTGATTGCTTCCAAGTTTTGTTAATTATGAATAAAGCTGCTATAAATATCTCTGTGCAGGTTTTTGTGTAGAGATAAGTTTTTACTTCATTTGGGTAAATACCAAGGAGGCGAAATTGCTGGATATTATAATGAGAGTGTCTTTAGTTTTGTAAGAAATTGTGAAACTATCTTCCAAGGTGACTACCATTTTTGTAATCCCACCAGCAATGAATCAAAGTTCCTGTTGTTTATGTCCCCTTGCCAGAATTTGGTGTCATCAGTGTTTTGTATTCTGGTCATTCTAATAAGTATGTAATGAATTCTCATTTTGTTTTAATTTGCAATTCCCTAAGGATATATGATGCTGAACATATTTTCATATGTTTATTTGACATCTGTATATCATCTTTAGTGAGGTGTCTGTTTAGGTCTTTTGACTATTTTTAATAAGGTTATTTGTTTTTTTATTGTTGAGTTTTGAGAGTGCTTTATATATTATGAATAATAATCCTTTATAACATACATCTTTCCTTAATATTTGTGCTCTTTCTGTGGCTTGTCTTCTTATTCACATTGTCTTTCCAAACAGAAGTTTTTCATTTTATTGAAGTCCATCTTATCAATTATTGTTTTTACGAATCATGACTATGGTACTCTACCTAAAAGTCATTACCAGATCCATGATCATGTCCTATGTGAACAAAGATAGTTTTTTTTCTTCCTTCCCAATCTGCATAGCTTTTATTATTTTCTTCGCTTATTTCATTAGTTTGGAATTCCAGCATGATGTTGAAAAGGTATGGTGAGAGTTGATACTCTTGGTTTTCTCCTATGTTATCTTCTAGGAGTTTCACAGTTTTTCATGTAAAATTTAAGTCTATGGTCCATTCTGAGTTAATTTTTGTGAAGGGTGTAAGGTCTGTGTCAGACATGTTTTTGTTGTTGTCATTGTTGTTTGTTTTATATGTGGATGTCCAGTTATCCCAGCACTATTTGTTGAAAATCTATCTTTGCTCTACTTTATTGGTTTTGCTGTGTCCAAGATCAGTTGACTGTATTTATGTGGGTCTATTACTGGACTGTATTTTCTGTTCCATTGATCCATTTGTCTTTTCTTTTGCCAATATCATTATCTTTGTTACTGTAGCTTTAGAATAAGTCTCCAATTTGGGTAGTCTTTCAACTTTCTTCTTCTCATTCAGTAGTGTTTTGGCTATTCTGGGTCTCTTGAATTTTCATACAAAGTGTAACAGTTTGTCAACATCCCCAAAAAATAACTTGTTGAGATTTTAACTGAGATTGCTTTGAATCTATAAATCAAGTAGGGAAGAATTGACATCTTGAAAATATTGAGTGTAGGGGCGCCTGGGTGGCTCAGTTGGTTAAGCGACTGCCTTCGGCTCAGGTCATGATCCTGGGGTCCTGGGATCGAGCCCCGCATCAGGCTCCCTGCTCAGCTGGAAGCCTGCTTCTCCCTCTCCCACTCCCCCTGCTTGTGTTCCCTCTCACTCTGTCTCTCTCTCTCTCTGTCAATTAAATAAATAAAATCTTAAAAATAAAGAATATATTGAGTATAACTATCCATGAACATGAACTATCTCTCCCTTTATTTAGTTCCTCTTTAATTTCATTTAACAAAATTTTGTAGTTTTCCTCATGTAAACATTTTTCATATTTTGTTAGAGTTATACCTAAATGTTTATCTTTTCTGTGGGTGGGAGTGCTAATGTAAATAGTATTGTGTTTTTACTTTCAAATTCTGCGTGTTCATTTGTTCATTGTTGGTATATAAGAAAGTGATTGACTTTTGTATATTAATTTTGTGTCCTATAACTTTGTTATAATTACTTATTAGTTTCAGTTGTTTTTGTTTGTTGTTGATTCTTTCAAATTTTCTACATAGATGATCATGTCCTCTGTGAACAAAGATAGTTTTGTTTCTTCCTTCCCAATCTGCATAGCTTTTATTATTTTCTTCACTTATTTCATTAGTTTGGAATTCCAGCATGATGTTGAAAAGGTATGGTGAGACTTGATACCCTTGCCTTGTTACCAATCATAGTGGGAAAGCTCTTAGTTTCTTACCATTAATGTGATGTTAGCTGCAGGTTTTTGGTAAATAATGTTACTCAAGTTAATGAAGTTCCACTCTATTTTTAGTTTTGAGATTTTGTATCATAAATGGGTGTTAGATTTTGTCAAATACTTTTTTCTATTGATGTAATCATATGCATTATCTTAATTAGTATGTTGCTGTGACGGCTTACATTAATTGAGTTTCAGATGTTGAACCAGCCTTGCATATCAGATATAAATTCCCTTGATTATGGTGATGATTTTTTTTTTACATTGTTAGATTATATATACTAAGAATTTGTTGAGGATTTTTATGTTTTATGTTCATGAGAGATATTGGTATGTAGTTTTCTTATGATGTCTTTCTCTGGTGTTGGTGTTAGGTAATGTTAGTCTCAGAATGAGTTAGGAAGTATTTCTTCCATTTCAATCTCTGAAAGAGGTTGTACATATTAATATAATTTCTTAAATATTAGTAGATACCCTATTTTTTAATCAATAAAAAGGAATTAAAAATAAAGGTAACATACATAAATAGTATAGAAATTTAAAATATTCTTTTCAGTAATTTTTTTTATAGCAAATACCAGGATTTATATTTAGGGACTTAACAATGTGATTAATGGAAAAGGTATATTTCAGCTTTAGATAACAAACATTAATTACAAAGTATAAGTAAAATGAAGATGTATGAATGTAGTATATATATATATATATATATATATATATATATACTGTGAGAAAGGTAAATTCTTTATAATTTGAAGCAATACTAAAAGAAAGTACTAATTTAAGTAATTTTGAAAATTCCTTTTGAATATCTTTTGAAAAAAATCACTGGAAATATACTTACCTTTGTAAAATAGGCTAATTTTTTTTTTTGTAACTAGAAATAACCAGCAGTTTGGAACTCTCCATTATGGAAAAAGATAAACTTTAAAAACTAGACACCATTCCATGCTTACCGAGACTTTCATTAACCCTAGTTTTTGAAGCCTAGAGCTAGGTGTGATTTTCTAAAGCCTTCCTGAATCATTCCAAATTAGTTATCAGCAATAGGTTTATTATCTAGTTACTTATTTATCAAAAGCAGCAGTTCAGGGACACCTGGGTGACAGCCTGTTAAGCATCTGCCTTTGGCTCAGGTCATGATCTCAGGGTCCTGGGATCGAATCCTGCATCGGGCTCCCTGCTCAGTGGGAAGCCTGCTTCTCCTTCTGCTTGCAGCTCCCCCTGCTTGTGCTCTCTCTCTCTCTGACAAATAAATAAAATCTTAAAAAAAAAAAATCAGTTCAGGAATACTAAAATGGTCCACAAGATACACTCTTTTTTTTTTCCCTTGAATAAATATACCTAGTTTCATGGTGAGGGAAATTCCTAGATAATACAGACCAACTGACTTATCAATATCAAATGTCAGCAAGAAGAGTGACCATTTTCTAGGCACAGAACTTCAATATTTTTGAAATTTTTGAAAATTAACAGCATGGAGATAGTCTTCTAATAGCTCTTTCTGAAATTAAATAGAAGGCTCAGCAGGTCTCTGTTTATTTCTTCTCCTTATGTCATGCTAAGCCTTTGTATAGCTAAGTTCAGTTGGTCTTAGAATATTGCATTAAGTTGTCATTTTCAGTATACCACTAATTAATTAATTATACACATATACATGCATAATACACTCCAGATACAGTGTAATAGGTTATAATGCAGTACTTGTATATATAGAACTTGCATTTCATAGAGGGATAAAAAAGATTAAAAAATATGTAATTTCAGGTAAGGATTATTTCCATGGGAAAATTAAGTTTGCTAAGGATGGAATCCTTTAGTAAAATTGTTGGTGGTGGGAACATTTTTCTCCAAATTATATAAAAAAAATCAACAGGGAAAATTCTCCAATAATGTGAATTTGAGCAGAAACCAGGGTAAAGTATGGTTTTGAGAGATGAGTTTTCCTGGAGGGAGGGATGTCCAAGCAAAATGAATAGTATGAGCCTTGGGTTTGGATTTTTCAGGGAACAGCAGGAAAGTCAGAAAACATGGCATGAGATAAAGTCATGCAGGCTTAAAGAACATAAACAGCACATGTAAAACCATGTAGACTATTGTAAAAAGTCTGGATTGTGCTCTAAGGAAGTCAGAAAACTCTTAACAGGCCAAGAGCAAGGTGCAGAATCATCTAATTTCTAATTTGAGAGGATAGTTCTGCCTATTGGACTTTAAAATTGACTCTGGGGAAGGAGAGGAAAGAAAAAGTTTGGTTAGGAAGTGATTTCAGTAATCTAGGTGTTAACTGAAGGCAGTCTGACTACGGTGGCAGGAGAGAAGACTAAGAATTGGAAGATTCAAGATGGATTTTGACATTAGAATTGACAGAATCCATTGATGTCTATCGATGAATTAGAAGTAGAGCATAAAAAAAGAGATCAATTAATGATAATTCCAAAGATTTGTCCTGAGATATTGAAAATTAAAATTTTTACTTACTTGCTGTGATGGAGCCAACTGTCAGAGGAGTGGAGCTGGATACGAAATCAAAAGTTTAGCTTTGGAGATGTTAAATTTGAAATGTTGAATTGTTTGTTTGGTATTCATGCATGAAGTTTAGTAGAAAGGTCCAGACTAGACATATACATTTTTTAAAGATTTTATTTATTTATTTGACAGAGAGAGAGATAGCGAGAGAGGGAACACAAGCGGGGGGAGTGGGAGAGGGAGAAGCAGGCTTTCCCACGGAGCAGGGAGCCCGATGCGGGGCTCGATCCCAGGACCCTGGGATCATGACCTGAGCCGAAGGCAGACGCTTAACGACTGGGCCACCCAGGCGCCCCTGGACATATACATTTGAAATCACCAGTCTCCAGATGGAATCTACAACTTTGGGTCTGACTAAGATTTCTCAGTAAGCAATTGACATAAAACAGAAGTTGGAGTACTATGCAATGGAGATCTTATATGTGTATAGATTTTTTGACCAGGATGGAGTCAGGTTGTATGGGGCTTGAAACTTCACAATTTTGGTGATCATTTTTTGAGAAAAATCATAGGGAATTACAAATACAAAACTAAGTACAAAATTTTGAAAAGCATTTATTAAGATCAGAAACACTAAGGCTTAACTTCATTAACTTCATGGTAAATCTGCTCTGGTTGGTGAGTGAGTTAAGCAGTGGTTAAGCAGAAGGTTAAGCAGTGAAGTAGACTAAGCAATGGCTAACACGTAGGAAGAAACTAAGAGGAGGTGATATCCCCGAAGCCAAGTAGTGGAAATGTTTCAAGGAGAAAAAAATCCACTGGTTTAAATTCTGATGACTTTGCAAATAAGGTGAATACAAAAAATGGACCATTGGATTGGACAACATAGAGACATTGTTGAACTTGACAAAGACAACTATGGGTTTGTAGGCAGGGGAGAAATCTGGGCTGGGGTAGATTTAGATAGATATGTGGAGAGCAAATATGGAACAGTGAGTTTTTCTGTAAAGGAAGGAGATATATGGGACAGAGCAAAAGAGATATGAGATCAAGGGAGAATTTTAAAAATGGTTCATTAACATGTAGTTTGATTGTCCAAACTGTGTTTACATTACCTGAAAACAACCTGTAATTACATGAATAAAAGATTAAAGACCTAAAAGACCCCCAGGCTTTTTTTTTTTTTTTTGGAAAAAAATATAGCTCTAAATACTAGTTCTACAAGGACTAAAATGTCAATTTTGGGTGGTAGGGATTTTATCCATTGTCTTTCTTTTTCCTTACTGTATTTCAACATCCAGACACTTTCCCGACACACAGTAGTTGCTAAATAATGAATGAATGCTAAGGCTTAAACTAGAAGACTTTAACAATTACAACTGATGGAGTTCACAGTAAATCATAAATAAAGACAATTGGAAAAACTGTACTTTAAATAAGTTTAATTCTCTTATTTATTGGGGAGACAGAAGCAGAAACAAGTAACATGGTGGAAAGGTTAAATTCTCATAAGGATGAGTCTATGATTTGACTTTCAAGCAGAAGCTGTGAAGAAAAAGAAAAGGCATTTGGTGAGTTCATTAGAACAACAAGCCTTTGTGGACACTAAGATCTTTGGATATTTTTAACTTCTAAGTTAGGGGACACCAGGATATGTGAATTCGTGAACTATCAGGTATAATATCCACTTGTATAATTTTGCTAGGGCTGCCATTACAAAGTACCACAAACTGAATTTTACCATCCCATAGATGTGGAGGCTAGAAGTCCAAGAATAAGGTGTCAGCAGGGCCATGATCCCTCTGAAGACATTAGGGAAAGATTTGTTCCATGCCTCTATCCTCACTTCTGGTGGTTTGCTGGCAATCTTTGGTGTTTATTGGCTTGTAGATTCATTACCTTGATCAGTGGACTTCATGTTTATGTGATATTCTCCCTGTATTAATCTGTATCTCCAAATTTACCCTTTTAATAAGGACATCAGTCATATTAGATTAGAGACCCACCCTCCACAAATATGACCTCATCTTAACTAATTACATCTGCCACCATCTTATTTCCAAATATAGTCACATTTTGAGGTGCTAGGAGTTAGGATTTGAATATATGAACTTTGAGGAGATACAATTTAACTCATAATACCGTCATTTAATTCAATCTTCGAGCTGGATGGAGGGGATTACAGCGTATATTAGATGAAACTCAGCAATGAAAATGCTATTACTTCAGTATTTCACCACGACTGGTATGGTTTGAGGGTATCTCTTTTGTATTAATATGCATAATAACAATAAATCATAATTACTTTTACTTAGGCAGATTCTTGAATAGCTCTTATTGTTTGGTAGAAAACAACCCACATATCAAAAGAGACTATATTAAGATTTTTAAAAAAGTGATCCATTACTCAAAAATCCAGATGTTTCAATAATAAGCTTGTGACAAGCAAAGCTTACTTAATCCTAGTATTTTTTCTGTTATTGTTATAAATTTAAGGTAACTTTCATCTCATCTTACTATTAAAGTCCACTTTTTTAAACTAAGTCAGTTGTTCCTCCCTATGTTTCCTACATTTCCTATCAAAAATTTTTACTTTAATAAATCCTGATCTATCTTTATTGCTTCCATAAAGTTTTAGAAATGTCATTTTTTGCATAAATTTAAATAAAAAGTTTTTCTATTTTTTATTAAGTTCAATTAGTCAACATCATTAACTTCAGATATACTGTTCAATGAGTCATCAGTTGCATATAACATCCAGTGCTCTCAGGTCACGTGCCCTCCTTAATGCCCATCACCCAAATAAAATTTATTTTTTATTTTACTTTTTTTTCTTAGGTTTTATTTATTTATTTGATAGGGAGAGAAAGAGAGAGACAGGGGAGCTGCAGAGAGCAGAGGGAGAAGCAGACTCCTCAAAGAGCAGAGAACCTGATGTGGACTTGATCTCAGACCCCTGATATCGTGACCTGAGCTGAAGGCAGATGTTTAACCGACTGAGCCACCCAGGTGCCTCCCCCAAAAAAAATTTAAATGGAAGTTAGAAACAGAGTAGAAAGGTCAACCAAGTTTAAAGTAGAAATAATAATTTTTCCCAGGTAATTAAAAACTAGTAAATAATACATCTATGTAAAAGAGTATAGAGGAGAGAAAATACTATCATAGTAATATAAATTGGCATTTTTGTAAGAATTTCAGAATATCTTAGTATATTGATTATTGCCAATTGAAGTTTTAAATCAGCACTTTTGTATAAATTGTGTTCTTTAAAGCCAAAAATGTAAGTATGAAAACTGAATTATAAATTAACTCATAGATAAGAAGCTAAGTATGTTCATTGTAATATTATTTTTAAAACAATTGTTTCTTTTTTACTCGGATAAGCCATACCTCACAACAAAAATAATACACTTAATTAACAAAGATTTTGACAGCTGATTGCAAGACAAATATTTAGTTTGATGTAGACTGTAGAATTTTGGAATTTTGTTAAACAATGCTTATTCAAAGGAGAATATAATTTGTTGCAGGGACACGCCCCAAAAGCAGCAATCCATTTTAAAGCCTTTACTTCAGAAATTACAGTGTTCCAGAGCATGATTTCTTTTGACCTGGAATTAGTTGAGGGATTAATGCAAGAATCATCATAAATAGAAAAAGTGACAGGAACTGATCTTTTGGGGGTCAACAGAGTTTTGATGAAGAAGCCTGTGATGCTGCCCCAAAAGGGCAGCATCCAGACTAAAGGTCTCCCAGTTTGATCCCCTCTGATCTTTTGATCTCTATTCAGCATTTCAATGTCATTACCTAAGAGTAAGAAAGAAAGGTCATTTTTTTTCTTAAAATTTAAAATCTTAAACTTCAGTCTGTCTTCATTTCTCTCTTTTCTTTGTGGTATCAATTTATCTTGCCTGGTCCACGCTAGTCCAGAATTCTCAAATTGACAATAATGTGTAGACAAAGATTTCCAGGAGAACCAAGTCCAACGGTGTCTTAAAGTTGTTAAAACATCCGTGGACTTTGCCACCCAGTAGAACTTGATTCTACTCACAGCTCAGTTCCTACGTAACTAGATGACTGAATCCATTGCTTAACTTTTCTTCAGTTTTAACGCGTGTAACATAGAATAGCAATATCCTCTATTTTACATTCATTCTGTATATTAATCCTCATCTCTCACAGATGTGTGCCTCAGGTTAACAAAGGAGAAGCTTGTGATTTAGGTAAGGAAAAAGATGAAAAGATTTATGTTTTCTTACATATGAGCATATACTTAGGTGATTTTTATAGCAGCCACATAACTCTAGTCTCATGTTCAGTTTGCAAATAAATGTTATGCTATGAACATCTTCTGGAATTGAAAATTTGCAGGTTACTCTAACAGTCTAACCATAAAGTATGACTTTAACTCCCATGGTGTATTCAGAAAGGGCCTCATTTGTTGCCTACACTGGAATACTGGAATAGGTTGGAGGGAAAGGCAGAAATGAGGAAACATCAATATGAAATGGAAGAATTATGTGGATAGAAACAATAAGTGACACTCTACTGAGATGAAAGGGCTTGGAGATAACTCTGAATCATAACTATCTTGTGACAAAAAAGGCCAAATGCAGTTTGTCTCACACAGGGAAGTAGACAAGTAGGTTAGAGAGGCTGGAGGTGGAAAATGGTTCTGGATGAACACCAAGTCCAAATTTTCAACCAGCAAGAAAGAGAAAATAGCACCGCTGGGCATATGACCAAGGTACTCTGCAACAATTACTGGGGATAATGTGACTAAAGTAAATAACGTAGCTCATGACTCACAACAGATTCATGTTATTGCTTGGGTATGAATTTAATGTGGGCTCTTTTGACAAAGGACTTCATTAGTTTCTTCTGGATGGCATCAAAACTTCATTAGTTTAATGTATAATTTTCAAGAACTTACTATATTGGAAGAATGTCTTCGGAGATATTTTATCATCTGTCATCTTCCTTGCTTCTGTTTTTCTTTTCTTTTTTAATTGCACTGTAGTTAACATACAGTGTTATATTAGTTTCAGGTGTACAATATAGTCATTCAACAGTTCCGTACAACACCCGGTGCTCATCAAGATAAGTATACTACTCTTAATCCTGTTCACCTGTTTCATCCAACCCCTTTACCCCCTCCCCACCTACCTCCCCTCTAGCAACCATCAGTTTGTTCTCTATAGTTAAGAGTTTGTTGTTTGATTTGTGTCTTTTTTTCCTTTGTTTGTTTGTTTTGTTTTTTAAATTCCACATATGAGTGAAATCAGATGGTATTTGTCTTTCTTTGACAGATTTACTTTGCTTTGCATTATACCCTCTAGATTTATTCATGTTGTTGCAAATGGACACTTGGGTTTCTTCCATAATTTGGATACTGTAAATAATGCTACAGTGAACATAGGGGTGCGTATATCCTTTTGAATTGTGTTTTTGTATTCTTTGGGTAAATACCCAGTAGTGCAATTACTGGGTCACAGAATAGTTCCATTTTTAAATTTTTGAACCTCCATACTGTTTTCCTCAGTGGCTGCACCAGTTTGCATTCCCACTAACAGTGCATGAGGGTTCCTTTTCTTCACATCCTCATCAATGCTTATTTCTTTTGCTTTTGGTTTTAACCATTCTGATAGGTGTGAGGTGATATCTCATTGTGGTTTTGATTTGCACTTCCCTGATAATGAGTAATGTTGAGCATCTTTTCATGTGCCTGTTGGCCATTTGTATATCTCCTTTGGAGAACTCTGTTCATGCCTTTTCTCCATTTTTAATTAGATCATTTTTGGGTGTTGAGTTGTTTAAGTTCTTTATGTAGTTTGCATACTAAGCCTTTATCAGATATGCCATTCGAAAATATCTTCTCTCATTCAGTGGGTTGTCTTTTAGTTTTGTTAAATGACTCCTTTGCTGTACAGAAGATTTTTATTTTGATGAAGTCCCAATAGCTTATTTTTGCTTTTGTTTCCCTTGCCTCAGGAGACATATCTAGAAAAATGTTATGGCTGATGTTAGAGAAATTACAGCCTGCACTCTCTTCTGTGATTTTTATGGTTTCGGGTCTCACATTTATGTCTTTAATCCATTTTGAGTTTATTTTTGTGTATAGCGTTAAGGAAGTAGTCCAGTTTCGTTCTTCTGCATGTAGCTGTCCAATTTTCCCAATACCAATTTGTTGAAGAGACTGTGTTTTAACCATTGTATATTCTTGCCTCCTTTCTCGAAGATAATTGACCATATAATTTTGGGTTTGTTTCTGGGCCTTCCAGCCTGTTCTGTTGATCTATGTGTCTATTTTTGTGCCTGTACCATACTGTTTTGATTAATACAGGGTTGTAGTATAACTTGAAATCTGGAATTGTGATACTTCCAGATTTATTTTTCTTTTTTAAGATTGCTTTGGCATTTTGGGGTCTTTTGTGATTTCATACAAATTTTAGCATTGTTTGTTCTAGTCCTATGAAAAATGCCGTTGGTATTTTGATAGGGATTGTATTAAATCTGTATATTGCTTTGGGTTGTATGGACATTTTAACAGTATTTGTTCTTCCCATCTATGAGCATGGAATATATTTGCATTTGTTTGTCTTCAATCTCTTTCATTATTGTTTTATAGTCGTCAGAGTACAGGTCTTTCACTTCCTTGGTTAAGTTCATTCCTAGGTATTTTGTTATTTTTGATGCAATTGTAAATGGGATTGTTTTCTTAATTTCTCTTTCTACTGCTTCATTATTAGTGAATAGAAATGCCATGGATTTCTGTACATTGATTTTGTATACTGTGATCTTATTGAATTCATTTATCAATTCTAGTAGTTTTTTGGTGGAGTATTTAGGGTTTCCTATATATAGTATCATGTCATATGCAAATAGCGAAAGTTTTATTTCTTCCTTACCAATTTGGATGCCTTTTATTCCTTTTTCTTGTCTGATTGCTGTGACTAAGACTTTCAGTACTATGTTGAATGAAAGTGGTGGTAATGGACATCCTTTTCCACTATTGTTCCTGATCTTAGGGGAAAAGTTCTCACTTTTTCACCATTGAATATGGTGTTAGCAGTGAGTTTTTAATATATAGCCTTTATTATGTTAAGGTATGTTCCCTCTAAACATACTTTGTTGAGGGTTTTTATCATGAATGGATGTTATATTTTGTCAGATGCTTTTTTTTTTTTTGGTATCTACTGAAATGATCACATGGTTTCTATTCTTTCTCTTATTGATATGATGTTGATTGACTTGTAAATATTGAACCACGCATACATCCTGGGAATAAATAAATCGTGGTGAAAGATTTTTTTCATGCATTGTTGGATTCAATTTGCTAATATTTTGTTGAGGATTTTTGCATCTATGTTTATCAGAGTACGGGCCTGTAGTTCTCTTTTTTTTCTTAGTAATGTCTTTATCTGTTTTGGTATCAGGTAATGCTGATCTCATATAATGAATTTAGAAGTTTTCCTTCCTCTTCTACTTTTCAGAATAGTTTGAGAATAAGTATTAACTCCTCTTTAAATGTTTTGCAGAATTCACTTGTGAAGCCATCTGGCTCTGGACTTTTGTATATTGGGAGTTTTTTTGATTACTGGCTCAATTTTATTGCTGGTAATCAGTCTGTTTAAATTTTCTATTTCTTCCCCAATCAGTTTTGGGAGATTAGATGTTTCTAAGAATTTATCCATTCTTCTAGGTTGTCCAATTTGTTGGAAAATAATTTTTTTATGATATTCTCTTACAATCCTTTGTATTTCTGCAGTGTCGGTTGTTGTTTCTCCTCTTTCATTTATGATTTTTTTTATTTGAGTCCCCCCACCTCTCTTTTTTTTGATAAGTCTGGCTAAAGTTTTATCAATTTTTGTTGATCTTTTCAAAGAACAAGGTTCTGGTTTCATTGATTGGTTCTATTGTGTTTTATTGTGTTTTTAGTTTCTATTTCATTTATTTCTGCTCTAATCTTTATTATTTTCTTACTTCTACTGGTTTTGGGTTTTGTTTGTCCCTCTTTTTGTTAGTTTTTTTCCTTTCAGCACTTTCAATGTCTCATGCCATTCTGGCCTGCAAAGTTTCTGCTTAAAAATCAGCTGATAGCCTCATGGGGTTTCCCTTATACAAAACTGCTTTTTTTTGGTCTTGCTGCTTTTCAAATTCTCTCTTTATCACTACATTTTGCCATTTTAATTACTGTGTGTCTTTGTGCAGACCTCCTTGGATTGATTTTGTCAGGTTATCTCTATGCCTTCTGGATCTGGATTTCTGTTTCTTTCTTTCTTTCATCAGATTAGGGAAGATTTCAGGTATTTTTTCAAATAAAATTTCTGTCCCCTTTTCTCTCTCTTCTCCTGGGATCCCTGTAATGCAAATGTTATTATGCTTGATGGTGTTACTGAATTCCCTAAATCTATTCTCATTTTGCATAGTTGTTTTTTTTCCTCCCACCTGTTCAGCTTGATTACTTTCCATTACTCAGCCCTCCAGGTCACTGATTTGTTCTTCTGCTTCCTCTAGCCTACTGTTTATTCCATCTAGTGTATTTTCATTTTATTGTGTTCTTCATCTGATTGGTTCTTTTTTGTCTTTTTGTTAAAGGTCTTACTGATGTCCTCCAGTCTTTTCTCCAGCTCCGTGAGTATCTTTATAACCCTTACTTTAAATTGTCTATCAGGCATATTACTTGTCTCCCTTCCAGTTAGGTCTCTTGCTGTGATTTTGTTCTGTTCTTTCATTCGGGACATATTTTTCTGTCTCCTCATTTTGTCCTCTGTATTTATTGCTGTGTGTTAGGGAAGTCTGCTATGTCTTCTGCTTTTGAAAGTAATGACCTTATGAAGAAAAGATCCTATAGTGTGCTGCAGTGCAGTGTTCCCTGTTCACCAGAAGCTGGGTGATTCAGAACTATCTCCTATATGTGTTGCATACTCTTTGTTTTTGTGGCTGAGCCACTTTTTCTTTCAGTTCAGTCATCTGCAGTAGCTCTCTTTGCCTGTTGTGGGCAGTGTTTTGCCCCTGTGGTGTTAATGGGCCAGTCTTGGGTCATAATGGGCCAGTTAATGGGCCAGGCTTGAGTTGAGTTAGATCAGGCATTTGTCAGAGATGCAGTAGATCCAAACTGCAGGGCTCTTTCCCTGTGTTGTCGCCTGAGAAGCTTTTGTGGGTGGGCAGGACCTGCAATCAGAAAAGTTGTCTCCCTGCAGCTTCCCTGGGGCTGCTGTTGGACTGGTGTGTGCAGTTATCTTCCCTTCTTTCTAGGACAGGAGTTATTTTGGGGTGGTGCTATCTCCCTTTGGGGTTGCTTGTACACTGCCAGGCTTATGGCACCACCGTGGATGGGCTCCAGCCAGGGGCATATTGGAGGGGGCAGATCTGCAACATGTATGAGGGAGGGCATGTTACCATGTTAGGTACTGAGTATTGGCACCTTGCTAGTTCCTGCAAGTGGCCATGTGTTTATGCTGGGTGGCAGGGGAGGAAAATGGCACCTGCCAGCTCCTTTGTTCCCCAGGTCTCCCAGAGCTGAGCACACTGACTTTTACAATTCTAGGTTTTAAATCCTGCTGGTTGTAAGAACTCACAAAATTTGGCTCCTCTGGTTTTCAAAGCCAGTGTTAATGGGAATTCATCTTCCCCACATGGGCTTCCTGGTGTGTAGTTTGTTTCTCTGTCCTCTCTGTGCCCTCGGTGTCCCTCCCTCCTGCTGAGAGTCCTGTGGTCTATTTAGTTCCTTATTGGGTCTCTGCCTTTCCTACCCTCTTCAATGTGGCTCATCCACATTTAGTTGTGGTGTTTGTTCTGCCAGTGTTGGGGTCATTTTCTGGGTTATTTGTACATATGAGTGTTACCTAGTTGTATCTGTGGGACTAGGTGAACTTAGAGTCCGCCTACTCCACCATCTTCAACCTTGCTTGTGTTTTATATCCCAAAAGTTTTTCAAAGATTTTATTTATTTAAGTGACAGAGAGAGAGATAGCGAGAGAGGGAACACAAGTAGGGGGAGTGGGAGAGGGAGAAGTAGGCTTCCCGCCGAGCAGGGAGCCCAATCTGGGACTCGATCCCAGGACCCTGGGATCATGACCTGAGCCAAAGGCAGTCGCTTAACCAACTGAGCCACCCAGGCGCCCCTATATCCCAAAAGTTTTTGATTACTTTCTGATTCCCAGAAAATTCCTTACTATCTAAAATTTCATTGTCCTGCCTTCCTCTCTGAAATATTTCAGCTTAACCCTAGTATATCAGCTCAAAGACTATTCCTTGCAGAAGCCTCTCCTGGGGTGCCTGGGTGGCTCAGTCATTAAGCATCTGCCTTCGGCTCAGGTCATGATCCCAGGGTCCTGGGATCCAGCCCTGCATTGGGCTCCCTGCTCAGCAGGAAGCCTGCTTCTCCTTCTCCCACTCTCCCTGCTTGTGTTCCTTCTCTCACTGTGTCTCTCTCTCTCTGTCAAATAAATAAATAAAAATCTTAAAAAAAAAAAAAAAAAAAAGAAGGAAGCCTCCCTGACTTCACCGGGCTGACTAAATCTCCCATCCCCTTGCACTCACTCAACATCATACACATCTCTGGGAATCTTCAAACTTATTATATAATAATTGTTTGCATGTTTATTTCCAGTCGAATCTAAACCTCTGTGGGCAGACCTTCTCCATTGCCCCTCTCTTCTTTTCAATCCACAGACCAGCACAGTGCCTGACACAGTTAGTTTTTTCAAATGATGAAAAAAACAGGGAAATGGCTGCCAATGCAGGACTGGAGGCAATTTTTGGAACACAATAAACATTCAATTTTATATAAGATATTTCCAGGCACATAGTAAGTGATTGATAGGAGTGACTTGTGTCTTCTACCCCACAACCTAAATCTGAAAATGTCTGAGATCTTCTGGTAGCCCTATATATCTAAATGTAACTCTATGAAAATCAAAACACAATGTAGTGCTGAGCACTCAAGCATTCGGTAAGTGTCTTTTGACGGATCCATGGCGTGAATACATAGCAAGAATGAATTAATGAATGAATTCATTGTCTCATAGGCAAAAACAAAGGACTTTTATATTCCTTTTTGGTTCTGATTTTAAATTGTGACTCCTGGAGTTACATAACTACTACAAGTAGTTTTAAATATATAATCTTGCTACTTTAGGATGCTTTATTTTTTTTACAGATGATTTTTATAAATATCCTTCATTTTTTTGATGAGAAAAATAACAGTTTCTGTGTGATGGTCTTTTCATGAATTTCTATAGACGCTCCTACCTGAAATCTCTATCTTAATCTCTTTTTCTCTTTCTCTCTGGGGAGCCATTCTTCTGAAAGACCTACTTCTTCTAGAGAAACAATTACATTTAACAAAGGACAAGGACTAATGACATTACCATGTATATCCTTGTGCATCGACAACTAGAAAATCATAGTAGATTTATAAACAGTATTGCTGTTTTGCACTGTAGGAAACTTGCAATTTAGTCAAGATCCACATTTAATTCCTGTCCTTATATTCAGATCTCAGTTGTATTTTCTCCTTGGCATCTTTAAAAGCTATTTTATACAAAAGGATTCTATTAATAATGAATCAGTCTGCCTTTATACCTCACTATAACCCCAAAATAGCTTTAGATAGGTAAAGAGATAGGTAGCACCATAGATAAATAAAAGAAATAATAGCATTGTATCATATGATTTGTTACTGCATTGAAGATTGTACCTTATAACTTATGACAAGGAAGCTTTAAATGAGTTTCCAAGGTCATAACCTTATGGTGATGGAAAATATATACATAAGATACAGCATCTTTACTATTTTTGTAATAAAATATTCCCTTTTGTGACAATAAAATAATAATTTATTTCTCCCGTATTTTTAAAAAGTCTGCTCTGATGATTGTATATGTGTGTTATAGAGCATGCTTGCATCAATAATATAAGTAATATATATTACTTTTTCAAAACTGGATTTTGTGTTCAAACATTTTGAATAATGATTAAACTTTTGAACATTTGCATTTTTCTTCTTAAGAAGTTTGAGAATACTACAATGAAATTTTATAAAAATCTTATTATTTAGTGACATACAACTGTCTGTCTTTATAAATATATACATATATAAGACATAAAAAAATATCTACACTAGTTCCACAGAGTACTTGAGAGGTACCATTGTAAAAAGTACAAAAATACTATAATAACTAGTCTAAATTTAATTTATTCACTTAAAACTATAAATAAATGTATCTTCTTTGTGATAGGTATCAATTCTGGAGATGACTATATGGGAGAATTATGGATTTTCCTGGAAATTTCTTGATATTTTAAAATGTGTCCTATCCTCAAAGTCAAGACTCCATTCTGTTCCAAAACAGAGATTTAAATTTATTATCTCCTACAATCTGGTAAAAAATGGGGCAAAGGAACTGTGTCCGGATCTGGGTATCTGCTTAAAATGAAATGTGTAGGAATCCTGATTCTTTTTAAGAATATTCAAAATGGTATTTAAGAATTGATCACGCTAGGGGCACCTGGGTGGCTCAGTCGGTTAAGCATCTGCCTTCGGCTCAGGTCATGATCCTGGAGTCCTGAGATCAAGCCCCGCATCAGGCTCCCTGTTTAGTGGGGAAGTCTGCCTCTCCCTTTCCATCTTTCTCTCCCCTGCTCATGTTCTCTCTCTCTCTCTCTCTCAAATAAATAAATAAATAAAATCTTAAAAAAAAAAAAGAATCGATGACTCTGAGTTTATCTTTTTTTTTTTTTTTTGTCCCAAAGCTAATGGTTATTTAAGGGCTAAATGGCTGTTATTATTTGATGTTCAAATAATAGGACAAAGAATGTATTTAACATTTTGTGTTCTACTTCCCCTTTCCTCCCTTAGTGGTGAAATTAAAATCATAGGGAGTGGGGGAAATGTAGAATTCCTGAGATGGCTAACAGGTGGAAAATTCATCCTCACAAGAAAAAAAAAAGAAAAAAAAAAAGAAGTACTTCTGTGTTTTTTATGATGTGAAGGCTTAAGGCTAACACCCTAAAAGAATCAGCACTCTGTGCTATGGCAGGATAAGTTCACACTGATAGAAACCTCGGCCCTTGAACACCCCATTCCAATTCAGTCTTGATTACAGTTAGTCTGAAACTTCTAAAAATAAGCTCTAAAGTGGCGACCAGAAAGTTGCCTATGACAAGTCATCTGAAGTCAGTAGAAACCTGTTTGCACTGTGAGTGTCTCAAGGCTGCTCATATGTGGGAGAGTTACTGGCTAATCCCTGGACGGTCCCTGGGAAGTTTCCTGATTAACCAGATTTGTTGGTGCAAGGGGCACACTTCAGCTTTTTAACTGTGACGGTAGCTGGCAGCAGGCTGCGAAGAGTGTATGCAGTAATCACCGGCTCACTCGGTGAAGGCCGAAAGGCAAACCTCTTTAGAGGAATCCCTGAAGGCTTTCATGCCTCAGAACTGCTAAGATTTTGCAGTTGGAATGATTTTAGGGAATTTTACCAGGAAAACTTCATTATGAATCTCTCATACACCACATCCCCCGAGAAGCTTATCACTGTTTGTCAACTGCAACAGAAGGCGTGATGCTTTCTTATTAATAGGGTTCTCTTTTTTTCCAAAGGGATTGTTGTAAAATACCATGATTAATTGAAGATTTCTCTTTACTTCTGATTTGCCTGATTGACACAAGTAACCCTTATTAATTTCCCCAGATGCCTAAAGCAGCAGTGGCAAAGGAACACAAGATGATGCATTATTTATTCGGATTTTCGGTGGTCATTTTCATCTTCATCACAAGTATTAATTTAATGAGGTCACATTATCATGCTGCCCACCAACCCTCACATGCAGAGTGTTGTTGATAAAACTGATTAAACTCTCTAGATTAAGCACACTTACACAAATTCATGTACAGTGACTTAAAACTTTTGCCATGCATTATACCAGGCATAATGTGTCTCCTATTACCAGTCGCATTAAAAAGTGACAAAACAAAATGATTTATGTCAAAAAGTTAGAAACTTCCATCAAATGCATCTATCTCTAACTGCTTGCCACCTAAAACAACTTGACAGTGGCAGCTTTAAAATTTAATGGACATGATAAATTTTTGCTTCACTCATTTGTTTAGAGAGCATAATATTTTTATTGATATTTCTTATAGATTTTAGCCTTGCAAGACTCAGATACAAAAAAACTGTGTGTCATTCTGGCAGTTATATTTTGTTACACGCTGTAAGTCCTACTAAAATATGTTATTAGTCTTTTAATAAGGGATGAATTATATCTCCATCCATGGAATAAATTCTAGACTTCTTCTACCACTTCCATGGGCCCCCCTCTTCAGTTAATTAAATATATGTACATTAGAAATACAATATTTTTTTAAAAAGACAAACTAAGGGCGCCTGGGTGGCTCAGTTGGTTAAGCGACTGCCTTCGGCTCAGGTCATGATCCTGGAGTCCCAAGATCGAGTCCCACATCGGGCTCCCTGCCCAGCAGGAAGTCTGCTTCTCCCTCTGACCCTCTTCCTTCTCGTGCTCTCTATCTCTCATTCTCTCTCTCTCAAATAAATAAATAAAATCTTTAAAAAAAAAGACAAACTAAATATTTCATTAAAGATAGACTATGGTTAATTTCTGAAGACTAAAATTCATGTCAGTAATACTTTTTCTTTTGTTCAAATAGAAACTCCAAAACACGTGTTTCAAAAATTTTGAAGTTATTAGCAATAAGTCAGATAGTTGAGGGTTGTGCTGATTATCAGTAGAGTTTGAACCTTGTGCTTTTAGGAGCTTGGAAATAATGGCTTCCAATATTTTGTATTGTATCTATTCTCCATAGAACTCCTAGAATTTTCTGTCTAAACTACAGATCTAATCATATCAGTTTGCTCTTATAAAATATTTGAATGTTTTTCGCCCATAGAGAAAAAGTAATTCTCCCAAGATATGACTTTTTTCTAAATCCCATGACACTGTCTATACACTTGCCACTACTCTTATAGCAAAAGGCTGTTCTTTACTTTTCTTAATCAGCTTAAACAGGCCAGTTCATACATAACCTCCTCTGTGACTCCTTATGGTATCTCTCAGGACATTGTTTGTCTTTCTGACATCAATGCTCAAAAGAACCTTGAAATAGATTTTATATGATATCACTGCATTGTGTTTCTTTGTTGGTGAGCTAGCATTGAGTCTGAATTACTCTGGAGAGGGTAGAGCTTTGCATCTACAGTGATCAGGACAGTGCCTGGGAAGGGTGGGTATATGGATAACTGAATAAATAAATGAATTACTTCAGGCCATTGAGCATTACCTAAAAGAGCATTACTTCTGAAGGTGGGGCATAAGACATTTGTTGAAATTTATCACAGGATCACATACAGTAGAATGAAGAGACTTAGCACTAATATGGAGGTTAATAGTTGGCTGGCTGCTTCTTCATCCTCCGGAAGACTACAGTCTCCCCCTTACAGGATAAATGGCTCCAAGCTTAATTATATAGTCCAGAAAAGAAAATCTAAGCTATCAATCTGTGAGGAATGACAAGTCAGGAGAGATAGTGGGGCCAGGGATCTGGAACTATGAGCTACACTAGAAAATCCACTGAGACCCACGAGCTCAAAGGCGGAGGAAAAGTGCATGGTTTCTTCATTCTCCCAGTAGTGTGTCTAAGCTCCCCCTTAAGGACCTAGATGAAATGTAACAGGGTCATCAGCTGTTCAAGTTGGCTGTCTCACCAGACTTCATGCACTGTAAAGACCAGAACTACGTTTCTTTCCTGTCACTATTTCTCTCCCTCCAAGCTGATTTTTTTAACGTATAGAAGAGCACAAGTGCTTGTTGAAAAAACCATCTTGAGTCTTTGCTAAGCACCAGGCCCTGTTAAGAATCTGTCTTACGTGACCTCGCAAGCCCCGTTTGAGGTGGGTGCTGTTTTTTCCTTACTTTTCATAGGAAAACACTGAACATATCATACATTATCTGTGTAAGCTAAGTCAGGTGATATTTTTATTTCATAAGTCTATATTTGACTATCTTATGTAGTTCCGAGTCATGCTTCCCCCTGTACTAGCAGATTTTTAGCTTCCAACCAATGTGCCCCAGTTATTCATGGGCGTCTCTAAGGAAAAGTTCCCATTACTCCCAAACCAGTCTGTATGCTGTGGTCCTCACACAGTCTGTGCTTTTCTTCCTTTCCTGCTTGTTGCTTGTTCACGTGCCCCATTGTTGCTACTGCCCATCATGAGGAGAGTTATCCCTGGATGATTTCAAAACTTTGAATTCCTAGGTCAACAGAAAGGGGCCGGGTTTGGAGTGGGAGGAAGGGAGAGGCTTACAAGGGATTGGGGGCCTAGTCTTTCTACTCCTTTTACTTTCACTAGCTAGCTGTAATCATGGACGCTTTTTGGGTTGAAACTGAAAAATGGATGGCAAGTAAGCAGACACAGATTTACACAGTAGTCATTCACTTAGTAGACACATCGTAAGCACCTACTCAGTTCCAGGCATTATTCTAAGCCCTTGGAACACACTCCTGAACAAAATAGACAATAATTTCTATTTTTATGCATTTACACACTGTATCAGTGTCTTGACTTAGGGTTCATGGGGTTCTTGGAGCTGGCCTCTATTGACTGTCTAGACTCAGTTCCTGGCTCTCCCACACACATGGCCCCTACTCCAGTCTTATCAATTTCTCTGTGCCTTTGCATCAGCAGCATGCTCCATTTTTCTTTCTCTTACTTGTCTAATTCCTCCATTTTAGAAATTCAGTGTCATCTCAGTCTCAGTTTGTATTTCTAGGACTCTCATAATTCCCTATCTAGTTAACTTGACAAGGGTGAAAGAAAGAGGTTTGGGGAGGTGGGGTGACTATTTCTGCATGGACTTAGACGGGAAAAGTCATGCTGATCCCAATAGGGTGTTTTTATAAAGTTATCATGAAAAGATAATGAAGTTTTCTCTAAATTTCAAAAGAAATATACTTAAAAATAGTCAAGTTATCTATGCTTGTCTATATGATATCTATATCTATACAATAAGTAAATTGTCTACTTTTTTCTATTTCATAAACATATATGTGGGAACAATTCAAAGTCTAAGAAGCTTCCTACCTCCTTACCTCACATTTGCTCTGCAGTAACTAGCAACATAAAAATCTATTTAGAAAATTATAATTTGTAAATATCTAATATTTACAATAATATAATCTAATTATATATCTAATAATAGTCTACATTTCAAAAATATATATTTATATGTACTTTGACATTTATATAATATGCAAATGTCATTGCCTTCTATATCTATTACTTAGGTTTAGTTTTAGTGTAAATATTACTAAGGAATCAATTAAGGGGTGATCTACTGGTAGTTTCCATTTGGAAAAATAATAAGGATAGTGAACATATGTTGAGTATTTGCTATGTGTTAGGCACTGTTCTAAGTAATTTACACTTTTTTAAATCCATACATGACTGTTCTACAAAGTAGGAACTATGACTATTCCCATCCTACAGAAATATAATGGGGAAACAGAAAGTTTAAATGATATGTCCAAAGTCACAAAGTAAGCAAATGACTCGGCAAGGAGTTGAAGGAGTTACAACCAAGCACCACTATTAATGTTACCTCCCTAGGAGGATGTGCCTATAAGAATTTGTGTGTATGCGTGTGTATTGATTTTGATGAGAATTTAACTTTTACTTATTTTAAAACTTTCAAAGTAATGTTTCCTTTAATACTAAAATCACCATTTTTGTGGAATGTTTTACTGTGTCCAATGGTAAAGGGAAATCTTATAATTCCAACTATTCAGCATAAGAGCTCACAAAGTTTGACAACTCATGTACTATAATATATTTATATTTGCTTTTCTATGTCTTCCCTCAAGTGGATTGCATTATTATTGATTTAATATAAGGTTATAGAGGTTGACTCAATTTTATCAACCACATACATAACTCTATCTAAATCTTGGAGAACAAAAGAATATATACCTTCTTATTTCTAAGCAAGCAGTGCATTGTATGGCCTTGAATTAATACTTGAAAAAACTCTTTATCTTTGAAGAAGAGTTGGGATTCCAAGCTTCAGAGAAGCTAGGCTTCAGATATGACTGAAAAAGTACTATGGCCCACACACCAGTGACATATCATTGAATTTCAATGATTTATTATCATACATTTGTAAGTAAAAGCTTATCTCAACAGCAGAGTTTGTCCGAGATCTGAGGCATATTGGAAGCTAATAATTTGACACTCTTAAAACTGACATTCTTTAGGTACATAAAGGAGAGGCTGACCACAGCTTGGAGGAGGTTGAGAAATGTGTATCTGCTCTCCCTGCAGACCCTACTCACAAAACTAAAGATCTTTAGTTAACTGACCCATTCTCATCAGAATGTAATTTAGCTACTATCTTTTATGTTTCTCAAAAACCCCCATGAATGCTTCACCTTTGACTTAAGGAGCAAAAGAAAATTGTCCTTTTATCTATATACAAATATATATTTACACATGCACATATCCAAATATGGATATCATATACCATATATCATCTATCTATCTATCTATCTATCACCTATCATCTATCTATCACCTTAAAATTTCAAGAGATGTTTTCTATAGATCTTAACTTAGCCGATCTACTGCCTAACCATTCTTGCCTTTTGTGACACATAAAACCCTATAAATGGCTTCCCATTGCTCTTAAAATGAAATTCATACTCTTCACTGCAGCCTGCAAAGCTCTGCATGATCAGACCTCCGCTTGCCCCTCAGGCCTCTACTAATAGGACTCTCTTTGGTTGTCAGACTCCAGACACTTAAGCCTTTTTCCTTTTTTTCTAGATACTTTGAATATTTTCTCATCTTCCAGCACTTAAACACCTTGTGAAAACTCACCATTGTTTCATATATCAAGTCCTTTTCATTTCTTAGGTAGGAATTCAAATACCACATCCTCAGTGAGATTTTTTGCCACATCACACAACTAGTTACTATCACATTACCTGTGTATTTTTAAAATAGAATTAATACTGTTTGAAATTAATATGTTCACTTCTTCCCTTGTTGGTTTATTTTCTTTATTTTCTTTTTTTTAAATAAAGATTTTATTTATTTATTTGAGAGAGAGAATGAGAGACAGAGAGCATGAGAGGGAAGAGGGTCAGAGGGAGAAGCAGACCCCCCACTGAGAAGGGAGCCCGATGGGGGACTCGATCCCGGGACTCCAGGATCATGACCTGAGCCAAAGGCAGTCGCCCAACCAACTGAGCCACCCAGGCGCCCTGTTGGTTTATTTTCTAATTGCCTGTGATGGTTAATTTTATGTGTCCACTTGACTAGGTCATGGGGGGTTCATAAATTTGTTAAGCATTATTTCTAGCTATGTCTGTGAGAATATCTCTGAATGAGATTAACACTTGTATTGGTAAACTGAGTAAAGCAGTTTGCCTTCTTCCTCAGTGTGAGTGGGCCTCATCCAGTTTACTGAATAGAACAAAAGTTGGAGTAAGAAAGAATTACTTCTCCCTGCTTGACTGTCTTTGAGCTAGGACATAGGTTTTCTCCTGCCCGCGAACTATTGGAACTTACACCATCAGCTCTTCTGGATCACTAGTTTGTTGACTGCAAATCTTAGACTTAGCTTCCATAATTACATTAGCCAAATTCTTATAGTATTTCCCTCACTGCCTCTCTCTCTATCTACATCTATCTACATAGATATATGTAGGATATAGGGCATTATATATTGGATATGTATCCAATATATATGATATATATATTTTTTCAAAGACATTCAAGGAATTCCACATTCTTTAGATTAATTTCCCTTTACCTAATTACTAGAAACATCATGAAACTATTTTAGAAAACTCATTATCTAACCTGGTTTATTTTATTTACATTTTTGTGTGTGTGTCTGAACACACCAAAGTCAATCAGTAAGTTTTGATGTAATATTTTAAAACTTTACTAGGATTGATTTTCTTTCCCCTGAAGTCTGTATAAATAGCTTGGCAGGAAATACTATGCTCAAATTTTACATGAAATATTTTACTACTTCTTTCCTTTGAAAATTCTGTAATTTCACTGAATGGTTAAGTCTACCAAAGAACATATTGCATGTAAAAATGTATTACAATCTCAATGCCAGTAAAGGAAATCCTGCTTCCCTGTTCGCCTGCTGCAGTGAGTTCAGTGCCGGTGGTATAAATATTTGACTCCCTGATGTCAAATATAACTGTAAATAGGAGCCATATGTTTTGCACTGTAACAAAGGAGCTTCTTGTTCCTTGGTCTTTAATTAAAAGATAATTTCAACTGCAAAAAAATGTCCACTTGGTTCTGTTTCTCTGAATGACTCAGACTCCTACATGACCTTAAGTAGAACCTAAGCTTCCTGAGAAAAAAACCTTCTATGCCTTAATTACCATTGGTTCCTCAGCACCAGGAAGAATGTCTAACACATAGTAGCTGTTCAATAAATAGTTGCTGACTGAATTAATGTTGTGCATGATTACTGCAATTTTGAGAAATATCACGGTTTCAAGAGAAGAGAAGAGAGGTCTTTACCATGTAACTTATAACTCATAATGAGCTGTTCATAATGGTCATTTAGTCTTTCAAATCATCCATTTTTTATCTGTAAAAGAGAGAAAAATAATGCCATACTATTTATATTTATTTTAGTTCATTCGATATAAGATTTGAGGTGGTTTTTAAAATTGATGGTATTATTTGTTGTGTTATAAATATATAAAAATTAAAAAAAGATAAGGTACACAATCCAGGAGGAGGTAAAATGAAGGTAAAATTGGAAGATCCTAAATTTAATAGCTACTTAGAAAACAGTTTTGGGACGCCTGGTTGGCTCAGTCAGTCAAGCATTTCTCTTCCGCTCAGGTCATGATCCCAGGGTCCCGGGATCGAGTCCTATATCAGGCTCCTTGCTCAGCAGGGAGTCTTCTGCTTATCCCTCTCCCTGCCCCACCCCCAGCTCATGCTCTCACACGCTCTCTCTCTCTCTCAAAAATAAATAAATGCAATCTTAAAAAAAAAAATTTTCCATGTAATCTAATTTTTATTTTGACCTTTAAAATAACTCATAAACATGGTAAGCTAAATAATAATAATACCTGTCCCATGAGACTCAGAGTTTTTTGGGGGGCAGTGGATAAACAATATTGAATAAAATAATGTATGAGAACTGGCTTTGCAAAACAGTAAACATACATTTACTAGTATTAGCATTACATATGTTTTTCTTTTGAATAGCCTCCTCCATAAATTTTATTTCCTTATATTACACAGCTACATAATTTTATTTTACTCCCACCCTCCTTTTCATATACAATTGTGCTACCTACCGAAGGAGATTATAGGAGAAACAGGAGTTTTCTATAATAATTTTTTCCCCCCTGGGACAGTCCTCATGCTAAGCATGTGATAGATGATAGAACCTGAGAACTGGCTATCAACACATTTAGAACTCAAGATAGTTAAGTTACAGAAGGGGACTCTGTACGTTTTGAAACATCAAAGACAGAATTTATGGCATTGAGAGAATGCTCTATTTTTCAGAGTTGATGTTTCCTTCTAGTTGGATAAAATATATTATCTCTCCAGTTTTAGGAGTTTAGATACCACTCGTAATGAACCCACGACCTTGCCCATAGGAGCACCCCACTACCATGAAGAGATGGTTTTTGCAGTCTTCTCATGTAGAGTTGGCAACTTACTTCATGACTCAGAGGAGACTATCAACAATATGAGAACAAAAAATTGAAATACATGTTCATAATGTGTTTTACATATAAAGTGCTGCATATTTATCTGGAAATGAAGGCAAAACTATCATGAAGTTTCCCAACATAAATGGCTTTATCATATCCACAAATAATGTGGCTAAGAATAAAGGCCAAATAATTAGCTTTGAAATACACTTTTTCTTAGTTTATAAGTAAATCAATCTTAAGTTTTTATTGGCAAGGGAAGTAAAATTCAATTTATACTAAAAAAATTTGTGAAAATAGTAAGAAAGCTAGTTCTGATGTGTTAATTGTGACTAAAAACTTATATTCAGGTTGCAAAATCATGTTTTTCATTTTTTAAATTTATTTTTTTCCAATCTTTAATGTACAAATTAAAATATCTCTAATATTGGAACTTCTTACAACATTCCCCAGAAAGAAACATTTTTCTCTATAGATATAGAGCAGTTAATGAAATCTCTATTAAAATGCTTAACAAAGTATGCCTAGTAAAAAAACCAAAGCTTAAAAGAACGAGCTATTTAATGGATTATAACAACATAAACAGAACCTTGAAGCATCAACATGAATTATCTTTTCGTACAAATGTTAAAAATGAGAAAAAATATCCCAGCCCATTTGGAGTAATTATGGGAATACATGTTTAAAACTAACAACCTTAAAATCAACTAGTTACCCATATAAAATTTAGAGCCGCATTTAACAAAAAATATTTTTTATTCTTCCAAAACTGTCTGTTCCTTTACTGAATTACTTTTAGATGAACCTATTAGAAAAAAAAAAGTGCAAATCAAACTTTGCATTGGAGACAAAGTTCCAACTACTTTTAAGTGTTTTTGTTATGGAGAAAATGGCACTCGGGTGCACTTTGAAAGGACATTCTGGAGACTGATGTTAGGAAAGAAGGATCACTGTGAACAAGACTAATTTAGGCTGAGCCTCCTCTGGAAAAAAAAACAACAACAACACTTTTTTTCCCTTGGAAATAATGAGAATGACTTCGTGGTCGTGTGAAGCTATAATTCTTCCGTGAGAAGTCAGAGTAAACATCTGATGGCAAAATTCATAAACTAATCACTTTTGGTCTATTTCCTTTGGCTTCACACTCTGTTTATATAGTGGTGTGAGGGTTTCAGTTACTGCTCTGTCTGTGAAGTTTAGCCCTGTTAATGTAGAGTAGCTTTGGAAAATAATGGAATGAGTATCCAATGTCAAATGACTAATGCACAATAGACAATTCTATATGTAACTATCCATCCTCAGCAGCACCTTCCTTCTGCGAGACAGCGAGATCTGACCACTGAGGGACCATGCCACTTAATGTCCAAATTGGAACACTTTCGAGAATGGTTGGGACAAGAGTCATGACTCAGAATAATCAGGCCAACTGGAACACCTTACTCAGGGAGCACTTTCAGACCATTTTGCTTCCCTCTTTCTCTCGATTTTTCCCCTGTCATTTTTCGACACTTCTATCTTATACTGTTTTCATGGCTTATCTTCCTATCCAGCTGTCAATATCATGCTATCATTTGCATTAGAGCTGCAGAATTCAAAGCTAAAAATGTCAACAAATTTATTTTTGAAGGTATGTTCGCATAAAGTTCATTTATACTCGGCAATTATCCTGAATGTGGAGCACTCTGGTCTTGCACAGAGTAATTATCATCCAAAGATTACCACTTGTGCCGAAAGGGTCACAAGAAGCTTTAAGGCAGTAACGTGTTAAGATCTGAACCCTCTGATCCTTTTATCTCTAGAGAACATAATGTATTTTTTTTTACTGTAACTACTGAAATTATAGTCCATTAAAAATTAAGCATTTAACATAATCATTAGCAGCCATTTGTAAAGGATATAAGTGCCTAGCTACATTTGAAGACTATCTGAGATGTGAATTGTATAAGATACTACATGCCGAAAGCAGACATGTTTAGTTCGAGAACCATAACAAAAACTAATGAAAATGATATTTATTAGGCGGCAGAAGTGACACATTATCTAAAAATTTCATCAGCAAATATTTATTTTTGGATCTCAGCCTTCATGCAGTTTTGTCTTTTTGTTGTTTTTTTCTTTTTTTTGTTTCCCACTTTAATGAGATATAATGGACATATAACATTGTGTAAGTTTAAGGTGAGCAGTGTGATGATTTGAAGCACACATATATGGCAAAATGATTATCACAGGATTAGTTAACATCTTCATCACCTCACATAATTACCATATGTGTGTGTGTATGTGTGTATGTGGTGAGAATATTTAAGATTTACTCTCTTAGCAACTTTTAAGTATATATTACAATATTGTTATTTATTAGTCACCATGTTGTACGTTAGATCTCCAAAACTTATTCATTTTATTATTGAAAACTTGTACCCTTTGACCAAGAAATCTCCATTCTTTCTAATTAAAGGGATTGTAACGTGTATACTAATAATGCTAATAATAATAAAATATTGCTTAATTTATTTAATGTGTAACAAATCTAGTTGGCTTAAAATCCATGTATATGGATATGCCTATGTGTGTCTACACACACACACACACACACACACACACACACACACACACACTTTATTTGGTTTCAGGTTTACAGAAAAATGGAGTAGGAAATACAGTTCCCAGATGTAGCCTCCTCTCTATTTCCATTAATAACATTTTGCGTTAGTGGGGGTAAATTTCTTAGAATTGATAAGCCAATACTGATACAATATTAGTAACCAAAGTCCATAGGTTACTTAGGGTTTGCTCTTTGTGCTGTACATTGTATGGATTTGACAAATGTATAGTGACATCTATCCACGATTACACTATCATACAGAATAATTTCACTGTCCTCCGCCTGTTTGCCCAAAATGTTCATAGTAATATTACCAATAATATTCACAATACTCAATCGAATTGCCCTTCCCTTACTTGATCTTCCAGCAACATAACAATGGAATCCCTGACACGATTTCTTTACTTGGCCTTTAAGACCATATATTCTCTTGTTTTCTCTTTTCCTATTCACTATTTCAGCCTTTGCTGCTTTCTCCCCTTCTCCATAATCTCTGAATAGTGGTTTGTCCTAGGCTTCTTCTTTGTTCCCATGTACTTCTTTATCTACACGCATTATCCTGGTGATCTCATCCAGTCTCATGATTTTTAAGAGCGTGTACATGTTAATAATTTACTAATTTATGGCTCTAGTCCAGACTTCTCTCTCATAATCTAGACTCATATATTCAACTACTCCTTTGATGTCTCAACTTGGATGTGTAATAGACATTTTATTTTATTTTTTTAAAGATTTTATTTATTTATTAGAGAGTGAGAGAGAGAGAGAGAGAGAGAGAAACAGCATGAGAGGGGAGAGGGTCAGAGGGAGAAGCAGGGTCCCCACCGAGCCGGGAGCGTGATGCGGGGCTCGATCCCGGGACTCCGGGATCATGACCCGAGCCGAAGGCAGTCGCTTAACCAACTGAGCCACCCAGGCGCCCTGTAATAGACATTTTAAATTAAAATAACTAATGATGGTCATTCTTTAATCTGTTTTCCCAATTCAGTTTGATTGCAAATCCAGTCTACCAATTGCTTAGTCCAAGAAGCTTGGAGTCATCCTTGACTCCTCCATTTCTCTCAAATCCTATACCCAATTCATCAGGAAATCTTATCAGTTCTAACTTTAAAATACATCCAGGATCCAACCAATTTCTACTTTCTTCACTCCTATCACCCTGGTCTGTGCCACTGGGCTATATAGACTAAATCATCGCAGTAACTTCTGAACTCCCCACCCCCTAAGTTTCCATGGTTGTTTCCCAGCTATTATTATAGAAGTACCAAGAATTATTTTTTTAAAACATGAATCAGAGGTGCCCCTGGGTGGCTCAGTCAGTTAAGTGTCTGCTCTCGGCTCAGGTCATGATCCTGGGGTCCTGGGATCGAGCTCCATGTTGGGCTTCCTGCTTAGTGGGGAATCTGCTTCTCCCTCTCCCTCTGCCTGCCACTCTGCCTATTTGTGCTCTCTCTCTCTCTGTCAAATAAATAAATATAATCTTAAAAACAAAAAAAACAAAAAACAAAAACTTGAATCAGAGCATGTTGCTCTTTGGTTAAACCCATGCTTTGACTCCTCATTTTACTCTGAGTAAAAGTCAGAGTCCCTACAATGGCTGCCAGCCCACCATAATTGTCCACCATCACCACTTCTTATTCTTCTAAATCCCTCCCCTTTGTTTCACTCAAGCTACACTCACTTCTTGCATTGGCACACCATGAACACAACCACCTTCAAGGCATTTAAACCAATAATACTCTCTTCTTGGAATACCCTCACCTCCTTTACTTTTCCCACCTTAAGTCTTTGTTCAAATTTCACCTTTTCATTCATGCCTTCTCTTCCTTTGATCTACTTTTTGTTTTATTACATAGTAGCATTAATTGCTAATAGCATGTTATTATATAATTTACTTATCTTGCTTATTGTTTACTATCTAGAAAGTAAGTTCTTTAAATACATGAATCTTTGTTTTGTTTTGTCCATTAATATATCCCCAGCATCCAGGATCCAACCAATTTCTACTTCCTTCACTCCAATCATCCTGGTCTGTGCCACTGGGCTATATAGACTAAATCATCGCAGTAACTTCTGAACTCCCCACTCCCTAAGATTCCATGGTTGTTTCCCAGCTATTATTATAGAAGTACCAAGAATTATTTTTTTAAAACATGAATCAGAGGGGCGCCTGGGTGGCTCAGTCAGTTAAGTGTCTGCCTTCGGCTCAGGTCATGATCCTGGGGTCCTTGCACATAGTGGAGACTCAGAACATATTTGTTAAATGAATCCTTTAATTTTCCCCATGGCTTTGACACTATCAATATTAGAAAAACACCACTAAATGTTATATGTTCAGTCTAAGCATGTCATTAGTAAAGGACAGGAAAGATCATTATAGCTGTACAATATCATTGTGATATATTATGTATATATCACAATGAGGCAAAGTAAGGCTGATGTTTTATAATGTGAACTATTTTTTAAAAGATTTTATTTGTTTATCTGAGAGAGAGAGAGAGAGAGAGAGCACAGGAGCAGGGGGAGGAGTAGAGGGAGAGGAAGAAGGAGAATCTCAACCAGACTCCACGTTAAGCACTCAGAGCCTGACGCGGGGCTGGACCCCATGACCCTGAGGATCACGACCCAAGCTGAAATCAACAGTTGGTTGCTCAACCGACTGAGCCACATAGGCACCCCTATAATGTGAACTATTAAAAGTAATGTGGGTATTCAGAGATAAGGGTAAAGGAATAGAAATAAACTGGATTTCTAGATTTTTTATATAAATTATAATTTATATAATCAGTCTCCTTTACAAAGTAACATCTCTTATAATATCCTCCATTCCTAACTGTTTTCTCTTTCTTTCTTCTCTCTCTCTCTCTTCCCTATTTATTTCTCTCTATTTGTTTTCTATTGTTTCTTTAGGATTTACAAATGTAAAATATTTACTGGTTAGTGGCATATTGGCAGTTGCAATTAAGAAAAGCACTTTTTAAAAAATGGAAATGCTTACCATTTTCCTAAGAATAAATGCATAGACTTTGTCTTTATTTTTATTTTTAGTTACAATACAACTCATTAGATATTCAAAAAAACACAGAGGACTTTATCTTTTAAAACATATTTTGGGGCCCCTCAGTGGCTCAGTTAGCTAAGAGTCTGCCTTCAGCTCAGGTCATGGTCTAGGGGTACTGGGATCAAGCCTCACAATGGGCTCCCTGCTCACAGGGGAGTCTGCTTCTCCCTCTCCTTCTGCACCCCCCACTTGTGCTGTTTCTCTCTCACTCTCTCAAATAAATAAAATCTTAAAAAAAAAAGAAATCATTTTTCAGGAGTTAAAAGTGCTTCCCATGTATCAAAATCAGATTCTGGGTACCAGAATGCTTGACTTTTCAGTCATCTAAGAGATATATAGAAAAAAAGGTTTTATCTCAGTCTATCTGGGGAGCCAGTTGTTTTCTTCTTTAAATTAGGCTAGATGGGCATTTCCCACGCAGACCTTGGTTGTACATATCAGTGACAGCTCAGTGGCACTACACAATATACTGAACATTTGTGTAACTACTAACCTGAGAATTTCTAATTAAAGTTATAAAAATTAAAAATTCTCTTAAGTTTTTATTAGATAAAAATGAAATTAATGACATTTTCTATAATTCTAAACTTTAATTCAATTTCAATATTAATTATAAATTTGGATTAATACACAATATACAAAGATGTGACTAATAGGGGATTTAAAAGGATTTAGGGTTTAGGATTTAAAAGATTACAATAAAAGGGGAGAAGAAATAAAGTATATTTTGCACTGTGAAAATATTTTTATGACAGAAATTTTAGTAATTTTATTACTGACCACCACAGGTATTAATTGATTCAGTTTTATTTATTGACCTTAGCTTTGGAAAAATTGTCACTAATACGTGTGTGTAATTTTTGCTATTTTGGAATTTTGTTCATTCTCCATCCCCCTTTTCTAAGTAAATGTTTGTTTACATTGTGATAAAGAATTCTGTGATAAAGAAGCCTACAAAATAATAAGTTAGACAGACAAACTTAACAGACTATGTACATGACAGTCATCCTATTTGATGGCAAATCTGGGCAATGTGACTGTACATAAAATAAGCAACTCTTTCAAATTAGAGGGTCTGAAAAGGTTTGCCGCATAATTCACAATAGCCAAGACATGAAAACCACTTAGGTGTCAACTGATGGATGAATGGATAAAGAAAGCATGATATATATTATTCAGCCATAAAGAAAGAAAGAATCCTGCCATTTGAAAAACATGGAGGATTATCTAAAAGCAGCAGCATTGGAACTGAGTCTTGAGACACAAATAGAATTTGGCCAGATCAGTTTTCCCTGAGCAAAGGGAAGTGGCTCTTGCTAAAAGAATCATGGCACATTTCAGGATTTCATCTCAGCAGTTTTGTACTGTTCGAAGAATAAGGGGGAGAAGAATGAGAACGGTGTTCAAAAGATAAATTTGGATAGGTAGGAAAGAGCCAGATTATGAAGGCTTTTTTTATGTTTGGTGATAATATATATTCTGAAGGAGGAGGTTAAATTGACAATGCACATGTATATTATTTCATGATTTCTGAAGGTCAAGAATCCAAGAACAGCTTAGCTAGGTATTTCTGGCCCAGTGTCTCCCATGAAGTTGCTGTCAAGCTGTCAGCTAGAGCTGCAACCCCTGAAGGTTTGATAGTTGCTGGAGTATCCACTTCCAAGAAGTCTCAGATCTCAGTTCTTTACCACATGGCCTTTTCTACAAAGCTTCTCGTGATATGTCAGCTGGCTTCCCTTAAAGTAGGTGATTCAGGACAGAAGAAGAGGAACCAAGATCAAAATCATTAAGGTCTTTCTATCCTAATCTTGGAAGTGACATACCATCATTCTGCCATATTCTATTGGTCACACAAACCAACCTTGGTACAAATGGGAGGGCACTACAAAAAGCTGTAAATACGAGAATCAGGGGATCATGGGAATTATGGGAAGACATTTTGGGATTTGGCTACCAGAGCCCAGAGGGACAAAATTAAAGGCAATGAAGAGCAGATTCCACACACTGGGAGCTGCTATGGACTGGATCATGTCTCCCAGAATTTTTATGTTGAAGCTCTAATCCCTAATGTGACAATATTTGGAAATAAGACCTGTGAGGAGGTGATAAAGGATAAATGAGGTCATAAGGGTGGGTCTGTAATCCAAAAGGGATCGTGTTCTTATAAGAAGAGGAAAACAAGTGAGGACACAGTGAGAAGGTGGACATCTGCATCTCACTGAGAGAGTCCTCACCAGATACAGACTGACTGCACCTTGATATTGGATTTCCATTCCCCAGAATTGTGACACATGAGTTTCTCTTGTTTAAGCCACCCTGCCTTGGTATTTGCTCTGGCAGCTCCATCAGACAAATAGAGAAGGAAACCAAAGAGAGGGATATCACAGAAGCCAAATGAAGAATACATTTTGAGAAGGAAAACAGAACCAATAGTGTCAACTGAAAATTATGTGTTATTTTTAGTAGATTTGTTAAGAATAGGTGAGTTATTTAGAGAAAATTAAGATTTTAGATCACAATTACATTCTCTGCTTATACAAAGATATGTGACTTTTCAAGTGGTAGATCTAGGTTTGAAATCTTAACAAAAATTTCAAATTCTTTTAAATTCTTTTTCTCCAGCTATTTGGCTTTTTAAACTTATGGCATTGTGACTTTGTGATCTACTAAATTTTAGGATGTTATGTGTTTACTTGTATATATATATATATATATATTTTTTTTTTTTTCTGAAACTCTATAGTGCCATCAAATTTGCTAATTCCTGTCTCATTTATCCTGGGAGAAAAAGGTCTGAACCATACATCAGTTTAATGAAATATTCTCTCAGGCATTAAATTCAAGTGAATATATTAGTCAGATCTTAATTATAAACAACAGGATACCTTTTGAAAATGAGATATTGTTAATCCTATATAGATTTCTTACATCATTTGATTACCAATTTTTAAATTGATTTTAAAAATTAGCCAATTTTATACATTATAAAGTCTTCAAACAGACTCGTTGAATATTTTCAATGCCTTGACTTTCATTAGATATTGTCCTTCTTCAACTTACTGAAAAGAGGTAAAAAGCTTCAAACCACGCCACTCTACTAAACAGCAGGCGTCAACTCTAACTGCTTCTGAAAGCATGTAATGTATTCAGTTAATCGAATTCTTGAGAGAATGTTACAATCCTGTTCATTTGTCTTATGCAGTCCTTGTGGTAGATTTTCTTTCTTATTTACTGCACCCCATTACATTCTATGATAAAATTGTATCTGAGATTTTTCTGGTTTCCCAGTAAAATCAATTTTAGCCTTCTACAGCCTTTAAATCACAATAAACTGAGTGTCCCACTAGTTCCCATTCCTGACTTCTAAAATCACAGATCTTCATTCTGAGCATTCTGAGACTAGTTCGATAATTTTGGAAACCTTACTTATCTCAAATTAACACACAATATGCCAAATGTATTAAAGCTCTATAGATGGGTGTACATCAAAACATGAGCATGATTGTGGTTTTCTCATGAGTTTATGAAGCAGATTAAATCAAATTGAAGAAACCATTAAAAGCTATAAAATTTGGTCTGCGGCAGCATACACTTGAACAGTAGAGGCGAGTGACCATCTTTTGTATGTTTGCAAGTCCAATTAGGTAGATATATCTTGAAGTAATTTATTTAAGGGGTATTTGTTCTTAGTGTCATCTTACGCCAGACTCTTGGATTTTTAAAGAAATCCTGTTGTTCAAGAGTCATAAAGTGTGAATCAGTTCTTCTCTAGAAGGCAGCCAAGCCTTTGAGACAAGGTTGAAATAGCAACATCTACATGTGTGGTGCTTGGCTCCATGCTCAATTTGCAGAACCATTGCATGAATTTTGATTTTAAAGTGGTGCCTTCACTTTGTAAAAAATAAATGATAATTTTATGTTAGACTAAAGTGAGGGATACTGAGGAAATTAACATGCTATTATAACTTTATTTCAAATGGACACCTAACTAGGCCAAACATAGAGTATTATTCTATTTGTTCTAAATGTTACCTTCATGTCTTATTTCTGGTACACTGAGGGTGTGTTTTTCTGTGTGTATTTAACTTACAGGTAAGGCACATTTCTTGTTGAAATGGAATAATGACCCGAGGACAAATTCGTGAGGAATATTAGTGGATTGAAAAGAGTTGAAACTGAATAATTAGGAAGCTTTCAAGTAGATTACGTAAACTCCTGCATTAGTAACACTGATGTTTCATCAGGCAATGAGCCTCACCCGGTGAGAAGTTTAGAAATCCTGTCTGTCCCTTCCTCTTCCTGCAGAGAGTTAAATATAATAATCTCTAAGTAAAGGAAGCATAGTCTTAAAACTCCAGTAATGATTCTAAGGAAATCACATCCCCGCTCTCCCACCCAACCGCCAACTGTTTTCAAATGATCCTCCTAAATGGTGAGGCTTAGGGCCAGGAAGGCAGTTTACCTTCCCTAAACACTTCTATTGTCTA
This sequence comes from Zalophus californianus, assembly GCF_009762305.2. NCBI lineage: Eukaryota > Metazoa > Chordata > Mammalia > Carnivora > Otariidae > Zalophus > Zalophus californianus. Next base: position 136,043,255 of record NC_045598.1, on the reverse strand, counting down.
TTATCCACACTTAAAATTTCACCATTGTTAATTCATTCAGGTGGGTCTTGGAGGCTTTTAGAATTCATGTTCACCATAGAGACTTTCCCTCTGGCATGCTAAAATGACTAAAAGTTACTTTCAAAGGTAGTTTAAGTGAAGTAAAGTTTTAGATATGAGATACATATTGTTCTATCTATAATGCTCCTGAAAGACAAATCTCATACTCAATATCAATATGATTAGTGTTAACTTAACACATCAATTTGAATAAGTTTTAGTGACAGACCTTGTTCTGTCTCCCCTCCTCCTTACCAAGGTGCAGAATAAACTTAGACAAAATCCAATTTCTGGATGGGGGAAAGATCAATAACTTTTATCAGGCACGTGGAAACAAGAGTGTGAGGGAAGTAGAATTTCCATGTAGTACTCGTTTATCACTACTTTAGAATCATTTTAACATGCCACCATTGCTCCAACCTCTATTTCCCATTTCCTCTCCCAAGATGGCAGAACTCCTATACATGCCCATTTCAGACTGTTCTTCTACACAGATTCATTTCCTATAAGAGGTATCAATTTAAGATGTGTGACATATTTACTTGTCAAGAAAAAGCAAAGCCCCATATATGTAAGCTTAAAGGAGTACGTTGGTGCAAGAACAACCAAACTTTTAAAAAATGGTAATTTAAAAATAGTCGATTTTGCCTCCTATTTTCTTTTCACTGAGTGTTAAAAAGACCCTTATTATCCAAATGCTAAATGCCACTTTTCCATTTCATTGATGAGTATTATATTTGAATTGGCAAGAAATTTTTTTAATTAATTCAGTCAACATTCTGGTTAATTTGAGTAAATGTGAGTGTGATATCTTTACCATGTGCAAATACTTATTTTTAAATTATTGTAGTAAGGAACATTTGGGTGCCAAATCTTGGTGCTGACGCTTGTGGGTTCAAAGAAATATTGTACATACTAATTATTATTTTATTTCTAAAGATTAAAAAAATTGTCAAGTTTTTCATAATTAATTCACTTATTTCCCCAATAGTACACACCTTACTTGTAAATGGGTATTACTAAAAAACTTAAACTTCTGTGAAAAGATTTTTGATGTTTTTGTTATATTTTTACTTGGATATAACATCTTCCATTTTATTCGGCAGGAATTGTATATTTAAACACAACAATCAATGAATATCACATAAACTTAATAGTAAAAGGATATGGAACAGCACTTTGAATATTTTCATAAACATGTTTTGTATCTCTTGTTTTGCAACCATTCCTATTTCCAACTTGCTAGATGATGATCTCGTTGATGAACTACTTAAAAGTTAAATTGGCCTCTCTCTTTCTCTCTCTCTTTTTTTTAGTTTCTGTACTTCTTTGGCAACTTCTCTATGTTTCTCAGGAATCTTCATTGTTTGCCTGAAATCTATAAAATAAAACCCATGCTCTTTAATCTGTCAATAAAATTCCCATCAATTTGTTCTAATTTATTTATTTACTTTTTAAAGATTTTATTTATTTATTTGAGAGAGAGAATGAGATAGAGAGAGAGAGCATGAGAGGGGATACGGTCCGAGGGAGAAGCAGACTCCCCGCTGAGCAGGGAGCCCGACGCGGGACTCGATCCCGGGACTCCAGGATCATGACCGGAGCCGAAGGCAGTCTCTTAACCAACTGAGCCACCCAGGCGCCCCTAATTTATTTTTTAAATTAAAGTATTATATCTTATACATATTCTGTTTCAATCAAGAGTGTGTGTGAGTATCATGTGTGAGTCTGTGTGTATGTGTGAGTATTCTGGACAATATTTTTCCATTTTCCAGCCCCACACAATTCTTTACATTATTCCAAATGTCTACAGTGTCTTCCCCTTTCTCTTTACCTAATTAAATTTTTCCATCCCTGTGTTAGAGTAACTCCTGTGACATGCTACCACAGATAAACACAGAATCCCAGTGGCTTAATACAACCAAGACGTCTCTCTCCCTCTATAAGGTCCAGTGGCTCAGGTGGCTCAGGTAGCTCTCTTTCATCCTGTAGTTATGCCATCTGTCGGAACAGATTACTTCCAGGCTATGAAGTGGAAAAAGAGAATGGTGGAAGATGCTGACTGACACCTATTTGCCCTCACCTAGAAACTATACAGGTCACTTCCTCTCTTATACCTCTGGCATAGTTCCATGGTTCTAATCTAACTAAACAGGAAGCTAGGAGAAGTAGGGAAACACGTGGAATATTTGGAACACACTATCTCCATCAGTTCTATTAATACAGACACCATCTACTTCTAATGGAAAAGCTTAGCCCACCACCTAAAACTAAAGCAATCTTTTTTTCTTCTGAAATTCTATACCGATTTCCTACAAAATTGCGCTGCCTGATCTTGTCGCATCTTTTCTACGATCTTTTTTATTAAAGATTTATTTATTTATTTATTTGAGGGTGGGGGCAGAGGGAGAGAGAATCCTGAAGCAGATTCCCCACTGAAGCTTGGGAACCTGATGCAGGGCTCCATCCCAGGACCCTGAGATCATGACCTGAGCTGAAATCAAGAGTCAGCCACTTAAGCAATGGAGCCACCCAGGTGCCCCCCTACCATCTTTTTAATTAAAACAATTTTTCCAAAATTTATTTTTTTCCTGAATTAAATTGTAAGTTCTCTGAGGGTAGGATCTATGTCTATAGTAACAATGTCCTGAGAGTGCTTAACAAGACGCCTTACCTGTGGTGGAAGCTCAGTCAGGAGTTTTTGTTAATTTCACATTCCAAACAGGGTCAGTGCATGGAGAAGCATCTAATGAAACAAGACTTCTGTTGGACTGCAGGCCTTCTCATGTATGAATTTATTATAAAGACTGATTATCATTTTGCTGATGATGTTTCAAGAGAACCTTGGTCAAAGGACAAATTCATCTGAAAAAGTTTTTAAAAGGGGGTAGGTCACACAATATATGACTGCTCTTCTGAATCGCTCCATAGTCTCAAGATAGCTTTCGGTCCTCTAAAGTTGCTAATAATGCTGTGACTGATGACAACAGTAAGAGTTTTCGATGGTAAAGTATGGTTTTCAAAAAATTAATTACTTTGATCCTCAAAACAAACCTGAAGAAAGGAAAGATGTTATCATGAGACACAATTCTTGAATGAGGAAACTGAGGTTCAAAGTAATTATAGAACCTATGATTACACAACGTCAGCGTTGACAGAGACCTTAAAGATGTTCTAGTCCAGCGGTTTCATTTACAGTTGAGAAAATCGCAGTCCAGATAGGTTAAGTGACTTGTGCAAAGTCCTCTAGAGAATGAGTGGATACAGCAAAATGAGAGCTCCTCGAGTCCAGTGATATTTAGACTGCACTATTCTGTCTTTTATTTAATTAAGTGCAACCCAAAATATGCAAAATATGTTTAAAAAAACTATTTAAAACACCATCTACCTGAAATGGAATAAATGTCAAAAGGACTCTGTAAATCATAAGTTTTTAATATCTTTTACTTCTTCCTCATTAAAAGAGAGAAATCTTTGGGGAAGAAAAAAAAAAGAGTGCACTCTCTTAGGTGAAAGTGTTCAGTATAAATCCTGAACCTTAACTATATTTGATTTTAAATTGGGTATGCAGCAAGTATGTGAAGTTAACTATAGGCTTAAATTCTACTCAATGTGTGACATATCTAGGAAATACAGCAAAGAGAAAGAGAACAGAAGATATTTGGAACTCTTCTTAATATGGAATTGTTAACAACCTCATTTGGTTTCCAAAATATTTGGTAGCATTCATTTTAAACTAGTAACTGCAATTCTACTATAAATTATTTCTACCATTATTTTAAAGCTAGAATACTGTTGATAGTATTTAATATGAACACTCTCTATGCCCCAGATTCTGTAAGAAACAAATAAAATATGCAGTTCTGTTTCCAGGACAGTTTCATTTGCATTTCATTACACTTTTAACCCTCAATTTTTATTCTTTTAGAGGCCATTAAAGGGGCTGGTAATCATACCTTATATATAATAAACAACACTTGGGTCATCAAGGAGATCATGTGGTCCATTCCTCTGATTCTGAGCATGACAACCTTAGATCATTCAAAACTACAGTTACTTCTCTAATTTTTCAAGACATCAGGTGTGAAGATCAAATCAATAAAATAAAAAGCCTATTTCCTTGGAAGCTGATCTCTAAAAGAAATTGAGCTATATCTTACAAGGAATGAAATAATTAACATTTGGTCTCAAGTTCACAATCAAAAGGTAAACTAAAAACATGATAGAAGATGCAAAATAACATTTTATTAAAGCAATAGTGAAGTCATCAAGTGATACTGGATTTATTCTGAAATGATGGATTCAGGCAATACATGCTGTTAGAGTTCAGAGAAGGGGGAAATATATCCTGATGTTCAATAGAAATTCTCTCTTACTGTAACTAAAGGCAATTTTATTTGACTTAGTCTTTTGTGATCTCTAGAACTGACAAGTTGCAAGTATCTTTTTTTTTTAATTCTCCCTATGTTAGATGTTACCCATGACTTCTGAGCCTTCTTTTGTACATTTTCCTCTACGTTTCAGTTGAGTATCTATTAAATAATCTATCTCGATCGATAATTATTCTTTGAGTAAATTTCCATGATACATCTAACTTTAATGGGGAAACTCATGCTTATCTCCCATGTACATACAGCATAGTAAAATCCAGGCTGTTACCTTTCATGATTTCCAAATGAGTTTTAGCCTTATTTGAGTCTAGGTAGGCCTATCTCACCTCAAAAAGACATAGTTCTTTCTTGAAATAATATATGCTCTGACCCCATAGCTGTATCTTTTTTTTTTGAAAGCGACTTGAATCAATTCTGCTCAAATATATTAATATTGCCATTGCAAATAACTCACTTGGCAGGGACAAAAAAGTTCACATGTCAATGTGATTAGAAAAGAGGTGAGGCACTGGAATAAGTGAGAGAGGCATTTTGGAATTAATCAAGATGAGAGTACCAGCACGCCCTATTTTACCCACGCAGAAGCACAGGGTATATGCAATGTATACTTTCCCTTGGCCTTATTATTTCACATTGCCTTGTAATTGATAAATCATTCCTTTAATTAATCAATCCTATTTCTAGACTACAAAATATTAGGTTGAATGTTCTTTTTGATGAGTTTCTTCTTGTATCCTAAATTTCTGAATGTACAGAATGTTGAAGCAGGAATAGAAAGAGTGTATTTTGTATAGAAGGAAAATGTTAAAGACTACAGTGTAAAAGGGGAAAAAAAAAACCTCTTGGTTATAAAGTCTTTTCAATGTAATACAAATCTGAAAGAAATACGTTTGAAATAATTTGAGGGATTTTTTTTTTTCCCGCTGATGAAACATCTATGGACTCAGTGACGTAAATGCCACTGTGTTTATTGCGTGGATTGAAATGCCTGTTCTTTATCTACTTCTGCAAGTCCCTATTATCATGCAGAATCAGCATTATACAAGAACACAACCAAATCCTCTCTAGCCCTAACTAACTATATTGTTGGAGATGTTCTGTCAGGTCATGAATCCATGAGGGGGAAAGAATGAAAAATACTCTCCTCCGCACAAACTTTCCATCATATCTATCACACCCAACAAAGATGGAGGAGACCTCATATGGAGTAGAAAATACATAGAACCAAGCCATATACAGCTGTGGGTCTCTTGTGTTCCACCCTCACAGGTGCTGGTATAATTTCTCCCCAGAGGAAATAGTATCCCTCTTGGACACTGTGAAGAACATAAAGCAACCATTTTCACAAGGGATAACATAAACAAGGAAATATGGCATCAATCTTTAGATAAGATTCGATTTCCACTAAATTATCCTGAATGTTTTTAATAACACTCAAAATGGGCAAGAGTACAGAGAAACTGGAACAAATTTAAACTTAGACTACAGTTGATCATACCTAATATTAAGTACCCTGGTGCCAGTGCTCAATCAAATGACTCCATAGCAATAATTATGTCTTTTGCCCTAGTTGTTCAAATTATATCGTTGAATAATTTCCTAGAAATCAAGCTGGGTATAACAAATTTGCTCCCAGGAGCTTAATCTGTGGTTGTTGCTGGGAAACAACAGAACAGTTGTTGAAGGGAAAATTAGAACCTGACTCACCCACCTTTATATGTACTGATATTTAACTATATTCATATCTTTTATGTATTTTTGTGTGTTACAGAGCCACCTATAATAATAGGTCATCCATTCATTCAGCCAACACTTAAATAGCATTCTTTTAATGCCAATCACTATAGCAAATGATAAGCTTTCAACGAAAACTGCAATCCACTGAATATGCCAATCCCTTTCTTTGCACTTGCGTAAAAACAGACTGAGGGTCAGACCCATTAGATCTATATGCAAGTTATGACTAGGTGGCCACCACAGGAAGAAATAGCAGTAAAATAGAGAAGAAATGCTATATTTATCACAAAAGCTTTCGTTGCTTAAATAAATGCTACTCTGAAAATGTAAAATCATTGTTCCATATTACTATTAAATGATTGCCATGAAGATTCCTTGAAGTTGGGAGGGGAAAAAGAAGAACACGGAAAAACCCATGATTTCCCGGAGTTTAACAACTGATAATGGTAACTGGACCAAAGACTTTTGAAATATTACTTATATTCTTCATAAGTCACATCACTATCTCTTTGCAACATATTTGAGCATTGAGTATAGGAGTATATATAATGAAAGCTCTAGAAATATATTTTATATGTATAAGTATGTATACACACATAATTATTAGGAAAATGGGAATAAGAAAGCAAAATATCTGCATTGCAAAGTGTGAAACTTTTGTAATGAACTCACATATCAGAAAATTCCGCATTTAGAGGATATATTTTGAAAGTATATTGTCAGAACCATAAGCCTTACTGCAATTATTCTTAGAGCAACAAACTTATGCATCATTTCATTGGGTTTCATTTTAAGAAGGTTTCAATTCTTAGTCAGAAAGAATATATGACAGTTGAGATCTGAAAGTTTTTGTCACCATGACCACATTCTTGGAAAGAGAAAGTTGAATAAGACTTCTTAGCCTAGAAATAGACTTCCATGCAACTTTTACCTTTTCCAGACCCATAAAAAGTGGCTCTCGGTTATCTGTATAATTGTGATTGATTCTAAGAAATATTATTGGACAAGAAAAATAAGAAGCTGATTTGTTAATCATACTTTTGATATTAACTTTGATTCTTTGGGAGTTATTTTCTTTGCTACTTTGGAGTGACCCCTTTTTATAATGTGCCTCTATTATAGTGAATGTCATAATTTGACATAGACAAAGTTCATCTTTATTCTAGCTGGATTTTCTTATAAGGAAATGTTTGGAATCAGAGCTATAGGCTTAGTTAAGAATCATCATAATTCTCTCTCTCTGTCTTTCTGTCTCTCTCTTTTTCTCTCTCTTTCTCTCTTTCTCTCTCTGTCTCTGTCTCTGTCTCTCTCTCTCTCTCACACACACACACACACACACACACACACACACACACACACACACACAAACAACATACTAACCTAGTTTTCCATATGCTTCTTTGAGTGATTGTTCCCAACCACATACACTGAATGACTGTACTGATTAAATTCTGTGATCTTTTCTCCACATTTAATTCATCTTGTCAGGTATGGAAGACCAATGGCTTCATTTCAAAAAAAAAAAAAAAAAGCACAAGGCTTTGTTCCTTGACCTTTAGTTCTGAGAAAAATACTAAAACACTGAAATACATACATCTAAGTGGCAAACTTTTATAGCTAACTTCTATTTTGTTGAAGGCAAGAGAGAGATTTTTAAGTTTTAAAATGAGTCTAAGTTTTAGAGTCAATGCAATTTTTTCCCTCTGCCTTGGACAACTGCTAGAGAAACGGCCTTCCACATCTCTGTCAGATTCCCACACGCAGCCTGTGAAGTTTCCTTGAGTCCAGGCTGGTTATCTCACAAATCTGTGCAAAGCTCCAGTGAATAATTTATACCAGGCATGAGGTGACAAGTTAAACACGCCCATTTTGTCTAAAATACTGTGAAGGCATCAAGATGGAGCCAAGCTGCAGGGCAAGGGGAGCTCGGCTGATGGCAACCCGAGTACGTCTAGAAGAGAGGACGCTGCTGTAAAGAAAATGAAATGTAATGAGATACTTTTTCATGCATAATTCATAGGTGAAAACATGACTGCATAAAAAAGCCATGGGTTTTAACAAGGCGAGCCTGCAATCATGCACATTATCTTCCCAGAGGAACTTTATATAATGGTCAAAAAGAGAGGGTTCTGAATACCAGTGCAAAATAAAGCCGACAGGTTTTCAAATGCAGCAGAATTTACTTTAACGTACAATGCCTGTAAAAGAAACAATTTCTATTTACACCTGAAAATACTGCTGAGCCAAAATTTACTTTAAAACATTTGCTATCTCTTCTTTAAATGGCAAAAAAAAATATCCAGAGGAAGAGAATAGCAGATTCATATTGATAAACCTAACTAAAATGCATATGCTGTATTTACTGAATGTTGTGGGGTTAGGTTAAACCGGACATTTTCACTTTTCTGGCAACAAAAGTTTAGATAGAAATGTCGTCAGTGAAGAGGCTTTAAAAATGATAACATGTTAGCTATTATCAACATAAAATTTAATTTGGTTGTGTTGTAAGAGCCAATATTGTTACTCAGCTTTCAAGACCAGGTTAGGGGCTAACACATGCCTGATTTGAAATGGTGTTTAATATGTGGGGCTCTTAGTGGAAGGATTACAGAGGAATGTTGATTAAAGCTTGGGATGTCTTAAATTTATCACCACCAAACCCTGAAGATGTCTTAGCTTGAAAGAATTGGTGAGGTGAAGGGTGGGGGCTGGGGGCAGTCCTCTGACTGTCCACACTTAGAAAATACATAAAAATACAGACAGTACAACAGAAGGGGTCAGAGAGGTCTGCAAAACAGAGAGGCTGGAGAGCTGTCTGGGCTTGTTTGCTTGGCTTCTGCTGCGTAATACTAATATTTGAAAGAAAAGCAAAGTAGCTACACTGCGTTCAGTTACAGTTTTGCAGCACTGATATTTGGCTGAAGAAAGCATTAAATGTTGAAAATGGTTGACAAATCAGCATCAAAGGGATCATCTACCACAAGATTTTTGTTTAAGGTCCACGGTTTATGAGAACAGAGAGATATGCTATAAAGAACTGTGGGTTGAAGGGGCTTAGATGCCAGATAATCTGTTCCATTTTAGCAAAATTGTGTTATTAACCTCTGTTTGACGTAACTCAGTTATGCTTCGGGTTTTGACAACATTTGAAAAATGTGGGCTTTAAGAGGAAGGTGATGATTTAATTTCTAAATATGGAATCTGAGCTTTGGTGACTCATTGGCAGAACAAAGCATAACCAGGCCTGGAGGTGGTTACAAAAGAGAGTTCTTTCCATATCAGGACTTCCAGCCAGGTTCCAGGGATACATTTATAGCCTGAGTTTGGCCATTGGCATGATGTTTAACTATTCACTTTAATACTACTGGGGTATATTCCTGGCACTGTTTGCTATTCAAAGGGATTTACAACCCATGGGCACCTTCTATGGCCTCAGTGACATGAGGTTATCTTTCCAGGATATCAAGAGCTAACCCGCTAGTTACATGTGTCGAACCCTAGCCACAGGATTTAATACCCACTGCTTGCTTTTCTTGCCCTTCCTTCCTTCCTTCCTTCCTTCCTTCCTTCCTTCCTTCCTTCCTTCCTTCCTTCCTTCCCTCCTTCCTTCCTCCCTCCCTCTCTGTCTCTTTCCTAACAACACACACACACACACACACACACACACACATACACACACACAGACAGTGCCTTATTGCTGCTATTAACAAATCCAAATTCATAGCATGGTTGGGAAAAGGCAGTGCAGGGTGACACTACCTGTTCCTGACTGTGCTGGAAGGGGAGAAGAAGTGATCGCCCTCTGTTCCCTCTACCTGACAGATGTGCTCTCTTCTCCCTTTTCTTGCCAGTTCAGCATGCTGCTGAGAAGTTTGCTACATTGAAGGATCAATTTTCAAGCACAGAAAGAATTTGTTTGCTTGTACACCTGTGCTATAAAGGAAGTTTTCCTATTGCTAATGCCAGTTGGATGACTTACTGAATTCTTTAGCATATATAAAAATGCAAAGTGCCTGAAATGGGAATCAAACGATAACATTATTAGAATTCTCTCTTGGGGTCAGATGAGACAGGACGCCTGCATTAGGAGGATGTGCCTGGGTACAGCTTCTCTAGTCTAAATTTGTTTCCTATTTGTTTCCTTTTCTGTGAAAGCAATGCACATATTAAGTATCATATAGAATACAAAGCACATTTGGAATAAAGAGGGGGCAAGAACGAGACAAGAATTTTTAAACTCCCATTGACTGAGCTTCATGCAAAAGGATGGTAAAGGCCATTGTAGGTCTTCTGGATTCTACCTTTCTCCTGCAACCTTCTCCAGCTAGGCAATCTTATAAAACCAAGTCATGGTAATAGGAAAATGCAATTCCTGAATATAGTAAATTTGCTTTTCTCAGTCAACCAGATAAAATTAGATTATACCATCACTTGCTTGAATTCTTTAAAAAAATCTCTTACGACTCTTAAAACATTGGTCCCTTTGGGGGCTTGGTTTCTGTATGTCCCTCCAACTTCATTTCCACCACTTTCCTCTCTCATTCTGCTTTAGCCACCCTGGCTCCCACGATAATAAGAAGGATGACAGGGTCTAGAAGCAAGAGTGGAGAAGTTGGTGTGGTAAGAGCTGTACTTCCCCCATTCTCATGAGCAAAAGACATACAGACAAAAATAGTAGGAAAACAAGGAGATTCTTTAAGGGTGTCTTCTCTGTAAGTGACACATGAGATGAAGAAAACTTTTAGGAGGGATTTCAGAATTCACATTTTCTCATAAAATTACCTAGAGAAATTATAGTCATTCTATGCATCTAGAAAAAGAAATGATGATAACTAGAAACCAGCATGGGTTCACTAAGAATAACAATTTTGGGCAAATTTCATTTCTTTCTCGACAGCATTATTAGATGAAAAGATTAGAGTATAGTAATAACATTTGGCAAGGTCTCTTGTGATGAAAAACCTTGACTCCATGCTTATAAATTTGATAGATTGGATGTAGCAAAATGACTTTGTTCAAAGCTGCTGACCATTAGCAATCCAGAAAGAAGAATCCAATTGTGAGTCACAGGGCTCTCTCCTCCTCCCTTCTCTTCACAATATATGAATAATTTGGATGGAAAATTGCAAGGCACTTTTAACAAATTTGTAGGTAGCTTGAAACTGGGAAGAATGGATAGCTGCATGCAGAATGAATCTTTAAAAATACGACAAACAAAAGCATGTGGTTGATTCCTAAAGTCTTTAATACTCCTGTGTTTTCTTTCTTTGAAAAGCTTTACAATTAAAATGGTTTGTCCAGGATTTTGTTAGAGCCAGGTTTGGAATGTGCCTGGTTAAGAGTTCTAAAGGAGTGAAAGCATGTAGGGTGATGGAGTCTACCTATTCCTAAAAGTGTTTAAAAGTGTGAAGTGATCAATATAACATTAGTTCCCTCTACCTGGGTGAGGAGGTTTATTTATTTATTTCTTTTCTTTTTATTTATTTATTTCTTTTTAATTTGAATATAGTTGGCACACAATGTTACATTAGTTTCAGGTGTACAGCTTAGTGATTTGACAAGTTTAAACATTATGCTGTACTCACCACGAGTATAACTACCATTTGTTCCATTACATTGTTATTACGATATCCTTGACTGTATTCCTTATGCTCTACTTTTTATTCTCATGACATACTCATTCCATAACTGGAGGCCTGTGTCTCCCTCACCCCTTCACCCATTTCGCCCAACTCTTCACCTGCCTACCCTCTGACAACTATCAGTTTGTTTTCTATATAGCTCTGATTTTGCTTTTGGTTTGTTTATTCATTTTTTAGATCCCATTTATGAATGGAATGATATGGTATTTCCTTTCTCAGTCTGACATATTTCACTTCACATGATCCCCTCTAGGTCCATCCATGTTGTCACAAATAACACGACCTCATCCTTTTTTATGGCTGTATAATATTCCATTAGGTCTATCTACTATATTTTCCTAATCCATTTGTCTACTGATGGACACGTGTTGCTTCCATGTTGAGAACTTTTAATTGTCCCTGATTCTTTTCAGATTCATATTTCCAACTACTTCTTGATTCTCTTCTCTGATTTAAGTCTATCCCTGTACTGAGGAATATCCAATATATGAACCACACTGTCTCCACTTTCTAGATTACATTCCCCAGGAAGATTTAACTACTCTCCAGGAAGGAATTCTACATATTTGTTCTAAACATGAAAAAGCTGGGCTTGATTTGCCACAAATACACTCCTGTAATGACATAATGTAGAAATATGTGTTTTTAACACTTTTTTTCAATTCAAAAGGCAAGTTTTATTAAATGTACTTTGTGCTGAGAAGTCTGCAAGTCAGGTTCACTGCAAGAGATGAGAGAAAAAAGTTTTAAATCTTCTGATTTTTTTTTTTTTGTAACTATGCCTTTGACCATTGCCAATTTATGGAATACTTGAATTAAGATGAACCAGAGGCTGGGCATTTGGTTTATTTTAATATGTCATATGACTAGTTTTTGGAAACCAACTGATATTTACTTAGCTGCTTCCTCAGATCAAGGGCTTTATACTTTGTTACTCATGTAGCAGAATGCTGAAACATGCTGAATTGTAATCTGTGAGGAAAAAACAAGGGCATTGTAGACTGTTCAAGGAAAAAATAGAAATTCAATTATAAAATGCACTGAGTTCTGGGAATGTGAGACCACACTCAGTTACCATTGCTGAGTGGTCCTGAGTTAAATGGAACCCCTCATTTTTAAAAACTGCAGAACTGTTTGCTGGAAATAAAGTAAGAACTTAAGAGGAAATTTTTGAGAATTTGTTGAATATAAATAAGTAAATCCTTTTTTCTTTCTCTTCTAAATTATGTTAAAATAACACAATAAAAAAAAAAAACACCTCAGGATGTTTTTCAAAATTTACTTGGTAGAATGACAATAGAAAACTTTTCTGGGTGATGTAAATGTTCTGATCTTGATTATATTGGTAGTTACACAGGCATATAAATGTGTCAAAACACATGAAACTGTATATTCAAAATTGATGTGGTTTATTCAATATAAATTGTACCTCAACCAAGTTGATTTGAACAAAACAAAACAGTTTACCAGGGTAGATTTCTGCTCTCGTGGCCCACCATGGAAGTATTTGGATACTTCTTCCTTATGCCACTAAAACGAGCCTTATAGACTCATTGAAAGTTTCACCTCCTTAAGTACTGAAGTGCTTGCAGTCTGCAATTCAACCAGAGCTTAAAGTAGAGGTTACCTTGGAGAAAAGTGAAGGTTACCTTGGAGAAAAGTGAAAGGACATCTATCCAATCTATCCAGCACCTTCTCAGATCTGCAGAAGCTGCTCTCAATACATGTGTATATATATATATATATATATATATATATAGTAGTGTTTGAGAATTTCTGTTACAGAAGAGATTTCCTGTTGTCAGTGAACTTCAAGGTAAGCCATGTGGTGGGGAATATCTTATATTCAAGAGGCCTGGAGTGTGGTAAAATGATTCCACTGAAGGCAAGGGCAGCAGCTTGTGGATTCCATAGGAAGGAATTTGGAAATTTAGATGCAATAAGCCGGGTGGAATCAGCCGATGGGGGATGTTTGTGGGATTCCTGATGGGACCCGGCCACATAACCTTCTAAGCCTACACTAAAGTCTGTAAAGGTTTATAGCAGAGTTGGTGGCTTGGCTCAGGGTGACCCAGAGTAGACAAGAAGGAGTTAGAACGGCACAGGAGTCAGACTACTGGGCCCGCTCACAGGGAATTAACAGACATCTTGCAAGGCTCCAGGATTTGCCTATGATAAATGCCAGGGTCTGCATGCTTCCTACATAAATTTGAAGCACTTATTAGACTTTCTGGTTTATACGATATTATTTTTACAAGGTATGTGTAACAAATTTTTAAAAATTATTTCAGTGTAACAAATGAGAAACATAAGGCATCTTAGGGTCAGAGTTGAGAAGGAAGGCAGCATAAAGGCAGGCTTTCAGTCTGTTGAAACCCATATACTCAAAGTATGACTTTACTTTTGTTATTGTGGATTGTGGGTAGATTCCAAAACATCAAATATTTGTGTAAATATGTATTCTGAAGCCAAAATTTGTGTGAAACTGTGTTTTGGAATAACTTACTATGTGACATTTCTACTTGAGATAGTTAAAATTTTAAGGATAAATTAAAGCAAAAATTTCAAGTATTACTGTTAAAAGCTTATTTTGTAAATATTAGATCGCTGTTACAAAGTTTTTAAACCAATATCGTTTTGATTTTCTACTATAATTCTCTTAAGAGTTCTCTACTGTTAAATTCTTCGATGCTTCCTTTCTGCATTTAAGGGATAATTGAGACCAATACTTGGTGCCAGGAGTGACCAGAAAGAAAAAGAGCTTTTCTTATAAGTATGGAAATCTTTCTACTACCCCATTAAATATAAGCATTGCCTTCCTTGCAAACAAAAAATTACCGTGCTGTCAGGCAAAGAAAAGAATAATTCTGGTTATATCTTCTTCGTTTTTGTTCTCAATTTAGTGTTTGTGGAAAACATTGAAGAACTATACTACCTTTTTTTTTTTCCTGAACGGATAAATAACTTTAATTAGCCTATAGAAATTGGCCTAGTTGTTTTTGCTTTCGATGTATAGATTAGGCTATGTCAATTGCTGAATGACTTTTATTTTTTTATTTTTAAAGATTTATTTATTTGAGAGAGAGAGAAAGAGATAGAGAGCACGAGAGCAGGGAGCTGAGCAGGGAGCCTGATGTGGGACTCGATCCCGGGACTCCAGGATCATGACCTGAGACGAAGGCAGTCGCTTAACCGACTGAGCCACCCAGGCGCCCCGCTGAATGACTTTTAGAACAAGATTTCTAATCTTCAGGTTGAAACCCATTGGTGGGTTAAAAAATCAATTTAGTAGGTTGTAATCAGCCTGTTTGAAAAATGAAATGATAGAAAATGTCAAGAGTTCATCACACATAGTATTGTTTTGGGAAACACTGTGTTGGTATATCTTCAGACATTTCAAAAATTAAAATGTCATTGAACTTCTGTGGTTCACATTTTAATGAAATATAAATATTCCATCATTTCTTTCCTATTTTTTATTCCCTTTGCTTGCAACGCTCTGCTTCCAGTTGGTCACACAGACAAGTACTTTGCATAATTCGGATATCATTTCCAATATGTCCCCTCGAGAAGAGTTTCTTGAACCACCAAATCTAAAAGATATCCCCTCAGTGCATCACAAAAGTATTTTTTTTCTTTTTAGTAACACTATCACTTCTCTAGGTTATCTTGTTTAATAATATATTGGTTTTCTTTATTTTTCTGACTATTCAATCTGAAATCCATCTAAGATTCTCTCCAGAATGTAAGCACCCCTAAAGCAAGGTCCTTGCCTGCCTGTCCACTGCTTGCTTTATTTTTTTTATTTTTATTTTTTAAAGATTTTATTTATTTATTCGACAGACAGAGACACAGCGAGAGAGGGAACACAAGCAGGGGGAGTGGGAGAGGGAGAAGCAGGCTTCCCTCTGAGCAGGGAGCCCGATGCGGGGCTCGATCCCAGGACCCTGGGACCATGACCTGAGCCGAAGGCAGACGCTTAACGACTGAGCCACCCAGGCGCCCCACCACTGCTTGCTTTAAAAAAGTGTCTGACACGGTCATTCCTCAGCAAATACTTGTTGACTATATGGCTGATTTAATTTCAGAAATGATAAAAATTTGCTTATTGCTTTATAAAAACTTTCTAAAAGTGAGAATGAGGATAGCTACAGTGATATAACATTTATAATGAAATCATTTTGACCCAGCTTTGCGCTCATTAGGCTTTATCTATTTATTTTATGTTTGCTCTGAGTAGGAGTGTTCAGATCCCAAACCCTGAATCACTTAGGAAATAATCAAGGGGGGGAAAAAGCTTATTAACTACCCTGACCAGCAATGACATTTAAAACTGGAGTCAACTATACCTATCATGGAGGCAATTAAAATACGTGGAGTTTGTAACTAAGGTGGACGCTTTACTATATTACTGTTGCTGTTTTAAGGGTCAATATGAGTCCTCGGTGTATTAAAACCTATTAATATCTGGCTGAAAGATTTTTTTTTTTTGGTAAGCAAATTAGTAGAAGTAGATGATTACTATCTCTATTGTAGGCTGGGAAAACAATATATCCGCTTAAGTGCACTTATTTGAACGGAAAATAGGTAAATATAAAGTATGCTGAAAAGAACTAGGAAAAAGCCCTTGAGCTAAGAAGAAGCTGGTCCTATGTTAAAGGTTAACTACTTCAAAAATAACATTATTTGGGGGAAAATTTTGCCTCCATGCATAATTAAATTTAGTCTGAGAAATTTAGAAATATATAACATTTAATAAACTAGATGCATTTTTAGTAAAATAGTGATATGGATACACTTAGGCTATGATGTGGCTTTCTTAACTAAGATATTATTGTGATTGTGAAGCCATTATTTGAAATAGGCTGCATTTATTTGGCAGAAAGATCCTATAATAAATATGTTACATCTATTTTAATACCAAGGAACAATTAATAACTTTCAAGTTGAAATTCAGTTTATTTATATACATCCTTCTCCAGATTCTCATTAAGTGCTGCCCCTGTTTGTTATGTTTTGTTTGTTATGTTTTAAGAGATGTATGAAACACGAAGGAGGAAATATGTCAAATCAAATTGTTTATTGTCTGATCTTAAAACATGATCAGGAGGAGTAAATGTCCAATGTTTAAATTCTAGGACCTAAAATAAATATTTCAGAAAGACTCTCGTCTTTTGTTGATTGCTAAAATACACCACGTAATTTCACTTCCTCACCACCTAATTCAGTGTTAAGAAATAATTTCTTGAAAAGAATTGCTTTGTCCGACAAAGATGGAAGGTCTACTGAAATAAGCATCTTATATATAACATATATATACAATATTTGTATATATTGTAAACAGTACAGTATCACTTTGGCAGCACATATACTAAAATTGGAACAATACAGAGAAGATCAGCATGACTTCTTACATCGATGACACACAATTTTGTGACATGTTCCATATTTTTGGTATAAATGAAAGTTAAGAGAGTAAATCCTGAGTTCTTATCACAAGGAAAATAATTTTTTGTAACTATCTGAGATAACGGATGTTAACTAAACTTGTGGTAATTATTTCATGATATATGTAAATCAAATTATTATGCTATACATCTTAAATATATGCAGTGCTGTATATCAATTACATCTCAATAAAACTGGAAATATAGATTGGTTATGCCACAAAAGCACAAACTGAAAGGTAAAAATAATAATAGCAACAAAATAATGTTAGTCTATTTTATTGAATACTGAGTTAGTACCTGGTTCTGAACCAGCTACTTTCTCACAAAAACTCTAGGAAGTACTTACACCAGTTATACCTCTTCCCAATTTACAGACATAGAAAGTGATAATGTTTTCTTAATTGAACCCATAAACACTTATATTAGAAGTGTATAAATATCAGTGGAAGCACTTTATTTCTAAAACTTGACTGGTGGATACAATGTTTTGGGGGGATAATATACTTTTTCTATTACTGCCACAGAAATACTACTTTGGTTAAAAAGAGAATGATTGATTGATTGATTGATTGACTAGTTATGACAACTCCATTAACCCTCACTTTCAAATCTATTATCAAGAACTGTCCAGGGGCACCTGGGTGGCTCAGTCGGTTAAGTGGCCAACTTTTGATTTTGGCTCAGGTCATGATCTCAGGGTAATAAGATTGAGCCCCATATCGGGCTCCATGCTGGATGTGGAGCCTGCTTAAACTTCTCTCTCTCTCTCTCTCTCTGCCCCTCCTCCTGTGTTGCTGCTACAGGCTTCAAAATGTTTGTAAGTAAGAAAGAGTGCCCTTGATAAATGCAGTGTTTTACTTTCAAAATGTAACAAAACTTTAATAAGTGACTATGGCTAAAGCACAATTACACATTTTGAGGGCATGGTCTTTGGGTTTTTAACTCCATTATGACCATTTTAGTTGCCTTCAAATAGCAGGGAATGAGGTCTTCAAAAGGATCCTAGAAGGTTCTATGTCTATGGTTAAATGCATTTTCCAAAAGATACTCAACAACTGATATTTGCTTATT
This sequence comes from Zalophus californianus, assembly GCF_009762305.2. NCBI lineage: Eukaryota > Metazoa > Chordata > Mammalia > Carnivora > Otariidae > Zalophus > Zalophus californianus. The sequence goes on along the minus strand of NC_045598.1, from coordinate 136,024,925 downwards.
CTGCTAAGGATCCACACATTACAAATCTAAAACTAAGTGGCCATTGTCATGCTACTCTTGACTTCCATCCTTACAATGAACAAAATAGTGACTGGGGGGCAAGTAGAAGATTTCCAGTTCGTAGCTGAATACCAAGAATCACAGAGAAACTTGGTAATATAAGATCTGAGGTAGATTAGTGAAGCCAAGGACCCATAATTGTCATACTAATAACACTCAAATACATGCCTTTCAAAAAAAAGCAACAACAAATATTATTAAATATTTTTGACCCTTGAAATGTATGGTATTGCTCTATGTAAGTCATATATATACAAGTATATGCTACTCCCCTGGTGGCAGTGATTTGTTCAAGGATGGTCCAATCAGAGGGAAAAATAGACTCTTATTTATTGGTTGTAGGAAATAGTCTCTTCCTGTATTAAAAAAGAAAGCTATGTAACCCAGGTGCAGCAGACATTTCTGTCGCATCAAGATGGAATCTGGCTTACAGGTGAAACTGCTACAGAGGAGGGTAGAAAAAAATTGCTGAAAAATTGGTTAGGATCACTGGTCAAACCACGTCTGAAGACAGATTAGGTTTAGACTTTTCAGTTGTGTTCAGCTACCCTATTTAATATGCATTGGATTTTTTTTTTATCACTCACCACTAGAAATGGTTTGGCCTAGTAGTCACCGTATCTATTAAAATGATATTTATAGAATCTCCCTCAACTTTGATATGAAGATTATTACTCTAACTTACTTCTGGCTCTCAATATATTATTATCTACATATTCTTTAGTGAGCCTTTCTCTAAAGAGGCCAGGGTCTCCTGCAAGAATCTGTTCCATTTTTTTTTTTTTTAAATCCTTAGGGAGTTTGTAGCCATTATAATTGAGGCAAGGGAGAGAACTATTGCATATTGATTTAATGTGATTTAATGTGATCAGCCTTTCTTCAAAAAGAAAATGTTATTGAAAATAGAAACATTTTCAAGCTAGCCCACAAAAACATCCTCAGTCCTAAAATACTTGGGTTGCCTTTCTTATTTCTATGCCCTTAGGGATATTTATATTGGAATTAAACCACACAGCAAGTTGACTAGCCTTTGAGAGTTACCTAAACTATTTATACAATCTTGCTCATAGAAAATTAAGTTCTGTGTTTTAAAAAAACAGTTACTAAAAAATAGATCAATAAATCTATCTAAAAATATTTTGTAGCTAAAACTAAAATTGATTAAAATGAATAAAGAAGTATTGAGAATGGACTAATATACATATTTTTTTAGGAGAGGGAGGGGAGCTGCAGAGAGGCAGAGGGAGAATCCCAAGCAGGCTTTATGCCCGGCACAGAGCCCTTATGTAGGGCTCGATCCCAGGACCCTGATATCATGACCTGAGCCAAAAAATCAAGATTCAGACACCTAATTGACTGAGTGACCCAGGCACCCCATACATAATGCTTATTTAATTCTACTTTCATAAATTGGTGTTTAGGCTGTCTGAGGAAACTCTAAAATAAAACACAAATTAATGTACATTTATACATGTATGTGTACATACACATGTATTTACACCCAAATCTCTGACGATAAAGCCCATAGTACTTGCCAGATTTTCAAAGGTTCTAGTATCTAAGAAACATTAAAGATCAAGGGCATAGAACTCAATTTTCATAAGTTCCCTTTTTTTCTTAGAAGTACTATACAGTCTGTTACATCAGTCTCTAAATAAGAACAAATATTTGGTAGTTCACAAAATCAAACTTCATGTATAGTAATGTGGTTTACAGAGAACGTTCTGGAGTCTGTCTCCTAAGATTTGAATCTTAGGTCTGCCACAAGTGACCACGGACAAATACTAACTTCTAATTCTATCTTTTTACTTTTTTGTAAATTGGGAAATTTATAGTGTTTACCTTTTAAGTTTATTGTGAGGAATATGGAGGAAATTCATGTAATACATTTAGAATATTGCTTAGTACAAAATGTTTATAAATGAGTTCTTACTATAATACTTGTCTTTCTGGGGGGAACACTTGTACAGTTTTATATATATATATATACACACACACACACATACACACACACAATACAAATATATATATATATATATTTATACAATACAATACAAAATATATACAATTTTGTATACAAAATATATATACAAAATTGTATATATTTTATACAAATATATACAATTTATATTACAAAAAATATATATATATACAAATACAATACAATACAAAAATATATATATATATTTTTGTATTGTGTGTTTATTTATTTTAAAATTGACCTAGATTGTATATTTGTCCAAGATACTAAAACATATATAGAATTTGATATCTTTTATGTCACTCTGAAATGATAAAAATAGTATATATTTTAAGAATATAGGGACACCTGGGTGGCTCAGTTGGTTAAGCGACTGCCTTCGGCTCAGGTCGTGATCCTGGAGTCCCGGGATCGAGTCCCGCTTCGGGTTCCCTGCTCAGCGGGGAGTCTGCTTCTCCCTCTAACCCTCTTCCCTCTCATGCTCTCTCTCATTCTCTCTCTCTCAAATAAAAAAAAAAAGAATATATATATTTACCCCTTCAAATCACTATGTTTTTATCCTTTGGTTAAATATCTAGTAGTGCAATTGCTGGGTCATAGGTAACTGTATTTTTAAATTTTTGAGGAACCTCCATACTGTTTTCCAGAGTGGCTGCACCAGTTGGCATTCCCACCCAGAGTGTAAGAAGGTTCCCCTTTCTCCACATCCTCGCCAACATCTGTTGTTTCCTGACTTGTTAATTTTAGCTATTTTGACTGGTGTGAGGTGGTACCTCATTGTAGTTTTGATGTATTTCCCTGATGCTGAGTGACGTTGAGCATTTTTTCATGTATCTGTTGGCCATTTGTATGTCTTCTTTGGAGAAATGTCTGTTCATATCTTCTGCCCATTTCTTGACTGGGTTTTTGGATAAATAAGATGTGGTAGATCTACAATGGAATATTATGCAGCCATCAAAAAGAATGAAATCTCACCATTTGCAATGACGTGGATGAAACTAGAGGGCATTATGCTAAGCAAGATAAGTCAGTCAGAGAAAGACAAAGACCATATGATTTCACTCCTGTGTGGATTTCAAGAAACAAAAGAGAGGATCATAGGGGAAGGGAGGGAAAAATAAAATAAGATGAAATCAGAGAGGGAAACAAATAATAAGAGACTCTTAACTCTAGGAAACAAATGCAGGATTGCTGGAGGGGAGGTGGGTTGGGAGAAGGGATAACTGGGTAATGGGTGTTAAGGAGGGCACACCATGTAATGAGCACTCGGTGTTACATGCAACTGATGAATCACTAAACTCTACCTCTGAAACTAGTAATACACTATATATTAACTAACTTGAATTTCAATAGTTTAAAAAAAGAATATATATATTTACACACACATATCTGTAGTTAAAATTAATAACCCAGTCTTTCTTTCTCTCCCATTGTAGGGAAAAATCTCAGTTCAATCTTCATGTGTGTTTCCTTTACTACTCATAAGAACACTTCATTTTTTGTACTTCTGCACCACCAAATGTATGGGCCTTTTTTCCCCACAACAAGTGATTGTCTGAGACATTGGCTGGGTGTCCTATAATTTAAGTCAATTTTAACAGTACCTGGACATGGTGTCAGATCCTACAGGTTAATGGCTCTGTCTCACAAGACCACCCGCCTCCCCCAACTTCAGATGCCAGTCACAAGGAGTAGTTCCTCAGGTTGCTCACAACTTCTCTCTGATTTGGCTACAAATCAGAGGTTCTCGGGACCCCATCCTCAGCTTCAACTGAGTTGTTAGAGTGGCCCACAGAACTCAGGGAAATTCTTATGTTTACCAGTTTAGTGAAGGATATGACAAAGGATAGAGATGAAGAGACACATAGGGTGAGGTCTGGAGGGTCCTGTAGAGTTGGGGTAGGCCATTCTCAGCGTGGATGTGTTCGCCAGCCAAGAAGCAATTCGAGTGCATTGGGATTTTATGGAGGCTTCTTCACATTATTACACTGCATTAAATTGTTAATTATTTAATTTAAATAAGTCTTTATAACCCCTGGGGATATTTAATTGGTTATAAGGGCTGCTTTTTTGTCTGGGTTTTAGTTATAGTTAGAATTTTAAAAAATCTGGGGATATTGGGGCACCTGGGTGGTTCAGTCAGTTAAGCATCTGCTTTCCTTTGGTGCAGATCATGATCCTGGGGTCCTGGGGTCGAGGCCCACATTAGGCTCCCTGCTCAGCGGGGAACATGCTTCTCCTTCTCCTCCCTGCTCATGTTCTCTCTCCCTGTCTCTTCCTCTCTCTCAAATAAATACATAAAAATCTTAAAAAAAAACCTGGGGATATATATGTTTATATACGATGCAGACAGATACATAATGCTGGTTGGTAATTCCTATGATGGGTAAGATATTTAGATGGTTATTTAATACCTACTATGTGCCAAGAGCTGGGATGGACTCTGAGAAGATAACATTATAAATTGATTACATTGAAGATGATTTGTAATCAAATAGCTACAAAATGGTGAATTATACATTGTGAATATATCTGTGTGAAAGTGTTGTAGAAGCCAAGAAAAAGGTGTGAAAACTCACAGACTGGGATTTATGTGAATTTCTTTCTCCAAAGCAAGGCTTTTAATTCCATCGTGGATCCCCCTCATGCTCTCGTCTACACAGGGGCAGGCTCGTGTAGGGGAAGGTTAAATGGCTGCTATTTACACACCACAACTAATGAAAGGGATTCTCTTGGAATTGGGCCAACTGATGGCTCTTTGCAGAGAGAGTAATTTGTCTAAATGAAGATAGTTGCCTTGATTAATGAGATAAAAAATATAGAAGTTTGTGAGATTAGATTAGAAAGACAACATTTCATAGACTAAGCATGCTTTTGAAATAAAAAAAAAACACATTTTATTTTCTGGCCAACACCCTGACTCTTACTTGCTGTCAATAAAATAGAGCAAAACTGGTTGTACATGTATCCGTTCTTTCTTAGTCCCAAATTTCTTAGCCACGCCCCTCTCCACATATGGAAATGTTCACACACAAGAGGAGATGCGACTGAAAATAAGGACCCCACATAATGCAATGGGGATGTGGTAATTCAAGGGAAATGATGAGTAAAAGTGAAGCTAGTGACATATTCCTTGGGAAAAATTTCTTCACTAAATAACAAGGTAGTCAACATATAAATATTTGGTTCCTTATAAGATTCAGACTATATACTCTAGCATTTAATAATTTTAAGTACAGATATAAGCCATATGTAAGAAGGAATTAAGAGAAACCAATAAATGATTAACGCAAAAATATAAGTGAGATAAATGAGTCTAGTGTACATTACCTAGTATCTTTGCTACTGTTACATGGTAAAGTGTTTTGAACTGATTAATTAGTTTGGGATTGGAGTGGAAAGAGGGTACTTTAGCCAGGATTTGAAAGATTGTTACAATTTTGCTAAGTGGAGGAAACACGGGGGCTATTTTATTCATTCATTCAGTAATTCATCCACTTAGTCAATTAGTATGTAAAAAAAATTTTTTTGAGCATCTAAGAGGGACATCTAAGTAGTAAAATGGGCTTGTCGCTGTATAGACAGGTGTAAAGCAATTAGAAATGATCTCTGACTACATGGAACCACAAGTTTCATGATAAATATTATGAGATAAATGTGCTATAATATTAAAACAGATAGCTTTTAATTTAGAATTCAGATAGGTCACACAGAGAGCTTGTTTGTGAAACAAATACATAAGACTGGAAAAATGAATAGAGTGCAGGGACTAATATGTTCTCTGAAAACCAACCTTAGGAGCTTTTTCTGGGTTGCTCGACAAAAGTCTCCCATCCAGTGGCCAAATTCAATGACCCTCAGAAAAGTCCTGCTTGTAGGTATGGATGAGCTTCTTCAATTCTCATAGAACATGATATGGCTTGGTCATCCTGAAAGCACAGAAACAGGGGCGGGGCGGGGAGACTTGTCTGTTGAATAAAGTCTTCAGTCTCTTGGGCCCCAGAATATCACTGCTTTCACTGAGCAGCATTCTCACAAGTAATTTTGCACATCCAAACTCTTCTTTTCATTTAATACAAATAAGCTTTCATGCTACAATGAGAAACAGATACCACTTGCTTGTCTTCCTCTCTCATACGTTCTCAGGTACATTTTCACCAAAAATAAACAAACAAATAAACAGACAAACAAATAAATAAAAATTTTAAGGAAAGGTAAATTAATTGATACATTTAAAAGAGAGAGCGAAAAAAGTTTCATCCTGTCTCTTTTAGAAGCCCTATAAACCATATCACTGCTCTTACAAATATTTCCTTCAAATAGGAAAATGTGCTAAATAAGCTTATAAATCACATCAGAAATTTACAATAATAATTTGACAAAATCTATTAGAGAAAATCCCTAAGGCGTTCAAGATGATAAAAGCAGGTGCGACACTTGATATGTCATTCAGTAGGGAACTCAGACTTTGAATATGAGAAACATTTCTAGATATCCTAGGCCTTTGTCCAGTCAAGTGTGATACATTTTCTAAGTAATCGAGGCAGGAATGATCCAACCTAAGAATTTTCTTTAATTATATTATTAGTATCAGCAACCATAAAATTACATTGTGTTCTCCATTCTATCACATTTTTTTTGAAACACAATGGACTAATACTTACTTCCATAAATACAAAAATACACAATATGGACAGTAAATATAGGTGCTAAAGATGTCATTGGCATGGTATAAATCCAGAGATAGGGAGTTTTCCTTAATGTTATTTTAGGTACCTCCAAAAAGTCTGATTTAATTAAAAAGTCACAGAATATGTGCATAGAGGCATTTGTAGGATGGAAATGTGTGCCCTGGGATTCTCTTAATTGTAGACTCTGTGCAGAGGTGTTTGTGTTGATGAAATCTTGCTTTCATGCCTTTCTGTACAATGCTCTCAATTTCTTTAGATGGAAAGATTTCCATATCTGAAATATAAGGCCTTATACCCAATACAACCCAAAGAATGCTATTGTCACGAAACATTACATGGCATCTCCTCCTCAGACATTTTAACTCCTCAGGGGAAAGCAAATATCATAAAAATCGTGCCAGGTTCACAATAGTGACAATCCAATATGGCTACCTAACTCCTAGCTTCAAATTATGTTTCTGTTTTGTTAACCCAAAGGCTTTTCCCAATGCCCATATTTAATAATGTGACTATTATACATAAATAAAAAAACCTGGAAGCAAATATGAAAAATCAGGAGAATAACAGATGAAAAATACCTCAGCTGAGGCTTCTAGGTGTTAACAGCTGACATGTAATTAAGCTAACTCTTAGCCTAAGCATTATTATTATTATGCTTTGGGATCTGTGGACTTTTAATTGCTTGACATGATGTGTGCCAGTGTGTTATTCAAATACCTCTCTTTTCAGTCATTGCTTTTTGATATACTTACACTATCATCTCTTCTGTTAATTTAATGTAAAGGTAACCATGGAGAGAGCTTCTAACCCGTATGTCTCTGAATAAAAACTTTAATGAAAACGGATTCAGCAGTTTTGATTCTGTTTTCTGTTGTTTGGAACTGACTAAAAGCCATGACTATTTAGTAAAACTGACCCTTTCAAAAGGAATCCAGCAGAGACCAAATTAGAGACAACTTCTACCTCTTATCTTACAGGTAGTAGTTACATTGAAAATCTGTTGCTAAAAAAAAAAAATCTATTGTTTAGTGCAGCCACCCTTGTTAGTTACCTTAGCTGGATCTTCTGGAGAACTTGCTGTGGCCTCCATATCAGCACTTGCTGCTTCACCTTGCACCTTGATGTTATGGTGACAATTTCTTTTCTTAAACCTCATGAACCAGCCTCTGCCAGATTCACACTTTTCTTCAGCATCTTCCTCACCTCCCTCAGCCTTCACAAAATTGAAGAGAGTCAGGGCCTTGCTCTGGATTAGACTTTGGCCTAAGGGACTGCTGTGGCTGGTTTGATCTTCTCTCCAGACCACTCAGACTTTGTCCACATCGGCAATAAGGGCCTTTCGCTTTCTTACCACTTGTGTGTTCACTGGAGTAATACTTTTAATCTCCTTCAGGAGCTTTTCCTTGCATTCACAACTTGGCCAACTGTTTGGCACAAGAGGCCTAGCTTTCGACCTGTCTCAGCTTCGGACATGCTTTCCTCCGTCAGTTCAATCATTTCCAGCTTTTGATTTAAAGTGAAAGACTCACGACTCTATTTCATCAAAACACTTAGAGGCCATTGTGGCATTAGTAATTGGCCTAATTTTATTGTGTCTTATGAAATAGGGAGGCTCGAGGAGAGAGAGAGATGGGGGAAGAACCAGTCGAGCGGTCACAACTCATAGAATACTTATTAAGCTTGCTGTCTTGGATGGGTGCAGCTGGTGGTGCCCCAAAACAATGAACAATAGCAACATCAAAGACCACTGATCACAGACAAACATAATAATAATGAAAACCATAATATAATAAAAATGAAAAAATTTGAAATTTTATATGAATTGCCAAGATATACCAAAGAGACATGAAATGAACAATGCTGTTGGGAAAAGGGCAGGGATAGACTTGCTCAACACAAGGTTGCTACAGACCTTCAATTTTGTAAGAAAAAGGCAGTACCTGCAAAGTGCAATATAACAAAACACAATAGGGCGCCTGGGTGTCTCAGTCGGTTAAGTGTCTGCCTTCGGCTCAGGTCCTGATCCCAGGGTCCTGGGGATCAAGTCCCACATCGGGCTCCTTGCTCAGTGGGAGAGCTTGCTTCTCCCTCTGCCTGCCACTCACCCCCGCTGGTGCTCTCTCTCTTTATCTCTCTTGCAAAAATAAATAAATAATCTTAAAAAAACAACAAAAAACCCCCCAAAACAATAAAATGAAATACGTTATATAACAACTAGGTTGATACACAGATGACCCCAAGATGTACGGTGGCAGCATCTGGGGCTCTGTGAGTGGCTTTGTTTATGGAGTATGCAGACAGAGCAGGAGACGGAGAACACAGCAAGCAACCGACACGTTGACTGCAAAGAGATTTTGAGAACTCCCAGAAACGACTAAGCAAATACTTGTGGAGAGGGGCTTAGACACTATTTTAAATGGGTAGATGTTTTTGAGACCATAGACATATGCACTACATTCAAATTTTATATTTATTTATTTATTTTAAATTATTATGCTATGTTAATCACCATACATCACATCATTAGTTTTTGATGTAGTGTTCCATGATTCATTGTGTGTAACACCCAGTGCTCCATGCAGAACGTGCCCTCTTTAATACCCATCTGAAACAAATAATACATTATATGTTAAAAAAAAAAAAGAATAAGATAGCAGGAAGAATGAAGGGGGGGAATTGGAGTGGGGAGATGAACCATGAGAGACTATGGACTCTGAGAAACAAACTGAAGGTTCTTGGAGGGGGATGGGTTAGCCCGGTGATGGGTATTTTCTTTTTATCCCAATGAACTTCTTTTAGGTGACCTGTGTCTCAATTTAACCTTTCATTTACCTCAGAACATAACTGGTCATCGGTCCTTATGGGATGATAGACTCAGTTCTTGGCATCGAGATTATCCTGAGTTTGCTTTAAACGCACATTGGGCATGTTACGCAAATAGACAACTGTTATAAATCTCAATACCCAGGCTGACACTCTCCAAGTATGTGTGAAACTCAATTTAGTTCTTAGAAGTGATTTATTATTTATATTTCCAAATATGTATATGTCTCTGAAAGGTCTGTTTACCGCTCGTTCAGTGAAATATACTTGTAAATGAGTGAGTTGCTGATCCTACTCACTGACCCACACAGTTGTCTTAGATGTTCTGATCATTAAGCGGAGAAAATTGGGCCAGTATCTACTGATTTAGTCAAACATTTTCCAACTTCACACAAAGTTATAGTACTAGATTCGGCTTCTTGCCTTAAAAATTCCTGCACAGGATGACAACTTGAAGCTTTTCTACGTGATTAGTTGTCTGTTATATTTAGATACCCAAGGAACTCCAGCACAGATGATCTGTTTTAGTCCATGTGCAATCCAAATTTTCGTTTGGAGTTTGTTTCTATCCTGACTTGATTCACCAATTATCTGCACAACTCCTGATGCTTTTGTGTTGCAAAAGTTTTTACAATAAAGTTGATAAACAGCTCTTTAAGCTCCAAGTGCCTGATTATTTTCTTCAATTCCCACGAACAGAGTGTGTATATATTATTTTATCTGATCTATGACACCTTTGAGAAAAAAAGAAGCCATTAACTAATGGGGCAATAGAATAATCAGCATAAACTGGATCTATGGCCTCTTTACCTGTGATGCACAGGAACATATTATGCAGATTAGTGAAAGCCTCAAGAGCCTCATGTACTTTTTGTATATGTGCTTATGTCTAATATCAATATTTATATCCATATCTACATCATGTATATTTCAATATCTTGTACTTTGCAGATTATGCAAGACAATCAAGGACAGTGCCTTATGTGTCTGCCTCTCACCACCATGGAATGATGTGACAGTCGTGGTAAATAATAGTATACTTTTTGGGCTTATTACCTCCCTTGGTGGTATATACCAGCTAGTTCTTTCTTTTGAAAATTTCTGCTGTGACCGCTGTTTCTCTTTCATGACTTTACAAGATTTTTTTTTTACTGATAATGATAATGAATTTACAAGATTTTTTTTCTTTTACTGATAATGATCCAGAAAACTTTAATTAAAAAATTTTAAACAGGACCACATCCTGTGCCCATTTCTAGCTACAGTTTTCACTAGTTACTAAGTGAGAAGGAGCTGGAGGTTAAGATTTTATGTTACCTAGTGCTGGTTACAACTTTATTATGTTTGATCTATGTAGTTATTTTTTAAAGATTTTGTTTACTTATTTGAGAGAGAAATGTAGGGAGATAGCACGAGAAGGATGGAGGGGCAGAGGGAGAGGGAGAAGCAGGCTCCCTGCTCAGCAGCAAACCGGATGCTGGGCTCAATCCCAGGGCCCCGGGATCATGACCTGAGCCAAGGGCAGACACTTAACCATCTGAGCCACCCTGGGCCCCATTACTTTTTAGTCAAGAAGAAAGTTTTTTAATGATGCTATTTAGATAGAGCATTTTCGGTAAATCTTCGTTGTCTTTAAAAAAAACAATCTGGAGTTAAATAACCCTTCAGATATTGCTAAAGAAAAATATTTAAATCAGCTGGAGCTCAACAGACGTTGACTATGTAAATTCTGATGCTCGCACATTATGGGGAAGAACAGTCTGCCACAAGATGGATATACAACAAATTTTTCTCTCTTTCATACAATTGCTTTTCAATGTATTGCTTCCCATGGTTCTCCACAAAATTTTTTATTTGAGTAAGTACTATTCACTTAAGATAATTTTCCATGAACTATATTACATCTCATCGATAGTAGCAACAGGGCATAGACTTCCCTAGATTTCAGTACACACGACGCCAGGCGATCAGAAGAACAATTGCGTATCCAGGCAATGTGATGGGAAAAGTTTCGAATTTAGACTTGGGTTCCCTTAAATTCTTTGACACTCAATATGGTCATCTGCAAAATAATGATAGTAATATTGACCTTTTTATCAGAGAGGAAAAGAAAGAGATACTGTTTAAGAAAAACCCTTCATACACACTTCAGAATGCTCCATAAATACCAGTTCTCGTTAATGATGACTGTCACAGATCCCTTTGCTAGCTTGTGTAAAATGCTCTTGTCTCTGCAGCACTGATATGAGGGAGGGGATCGTGGAGACCATTGCTGTGTCTAGTCGGGGACTTCCAACTGCCCTCCGCAGCCATCCCTCCAACACTGGTTGTGCTGGTGAGTGTGGAAAGAGCTTATCCTGCCCTTGTGGCTCTGGCGTCTTTAATTCACTTTCCCTTTGTCCATGGATTAGATAACTGGCAGAAGCTAGAAAGCTCTGAAGACTACCCACTTGCAATGGCACATCCTCAGTAATGTCACGGACCACATTTAGATCTCATATTTTATTCTCTAACGTGAAGTTAGTTTATTTGAACTGGCTGTTTATTTCTCTTTGCAGAAAGGATCGAGAGGCTTTCTAGGATGTATCATTTCCTTGTATCTCTCTCTTTCCTTCTCTGTTTCCCTGACTCTCTGTTTGAGAGCAGAACAATAATAAATTTATTTTCTGAAAACAAAATCACAGATTGTGAGAAATCTTTTTCATTAGCTTTTTCTCAGTGCTTTCTTTGCATCAAAAGTTAGAATAGGCTGAAAGCAAGCTTTTTGCAATAGCACTGGATTTAACAATTATTTCCAAGCTCTCTGTTCAAGTGCAGCATTGCACCATAGCAAATTCAACTAAAAGTGTTGTAAATTAAATAGATGTTCAAATTAGCCATTGAGATCCCCACAATCTAACTTTCAAAATAATAAGAGCTCTGTAAATCCAGCCGAGAAACCAGAAAAGGACATTGTAGAGGTTGTCACAATGATGGGATTTTGTCCTGACTGTGCAACATTTTAGCTGAATGTTTTGGAAAAAGGGGCACATTAAAATCCTCAAGTTGCGTCATGGAGCCTGACACACTCTGTCTCCCGCCACATCAGTGATGCTAATGTGTGATAAATATTTGACCTTTGACCTTCTTTATGCCAACCTCCTTTAACTTGCCTACTCCCCTTCCTTTTTTGTTTTCTTCTAATTGCTTCACTTGACTCTCATGCAAACTCGGACAAAAGAGAGGTAGAAGACAAAAACAAAAAAGAATGTTGCAGACATTAATTGAATACCTTTAAGAGATATTTAAATAAGTTTTGCCACAGATGCTTCATTATAATTGCTTATTAGAAAAAAAGTAATTTTTCTAAGCTTGTTTACATTTTTACAAATTGGAATCTAGATCATGCCGTGGGAGGAAATGAAATGTACTCGCCACTATCAGAAAGCTGGTCAGCTTGACTTGAAGACAAGACATCAACATATACCACCCTTATGATGTGGAGCAAGGGATTTAATTTATATATGGGGTGCATATTATTCCTATCACAGTCTCAAAATATGAACTTCCTACTTTCTATATGCTAAAACATATGTTTTTAAACTGGTGTAATATAACACTGTTAATTGACACTAGCTTGAAATAATGATGTTTTACTTTGGGACAAAGTTAATATTTTAAAATTCATTCCACAATTGGTTAGAAAACAAGACCGATGGTTTATTTCAGAGCAGGCTTTTCAGGCACAGAACTTGGTTTCGGACTGGGGCTCATGAAGCCCACCTCAAGCTACAAATGAACCAGATGGACTTCCGAGTTCCCCTCTTGATAGGAAATCTGTGGAGTCTGATCATTGCCTTCAGCAAATGAGTCCCCAGTATAATGTAAAGAAGAGAACACGATTTGCTGCACAAATGTGATGAAACTGAAAGAAGATGATACTAGTGCTAGTGAATATGACAGTCCATAATGATGGGGAAATGAGCTCCGTGTCACCTGAGTTTCCTGCCAGGCCTCATCCTCTGATGGCTCTTTTCATTCCTGCTCTTTCCAGGTCGTCTATCAGCCTCTTCTCTCTAATCATCGTACACATAGACCATTCTGTGTTCTCTGCACTGGTCAGGGCTCCAGGCCTTGTACATGTATGCTGCAATATTTGTTAGACATTTTGTGCATGTGTGGGAGATGATTAATACGCTTGGCTATCCTCAGGTAAAAGCACTTAGTCAATTTACTAAAAATGAGATAAAAAGTTCTTCTGTTTACCCATCTTTATACTCCTGATATTTTAAAGTCTACAATTGAGACATTTTAAATAAAGTTTCTTTCCAAAACCACAGAATTAAATACTGTTTGAGTAAATACGCTTTAGCATATACGCAGCAAATGTGTTTTAGTATGAAATGCTTTAATGTTACAGCTAGTGATAATTAATAAAGAAAGTATAAATAAAGCTAATGCTGTGTGTGTAATCCTCAATTTCCAGTTGAACAGGTTGAATGCACAGTGGTCTCTCTGGCACCCTAGAAAAAATGTTCACTTTTTTAACTTTGGTTTTAAATGGACAGCACCTGTTCTCCCTAGGGAAATATTCTCAGCAGAAAATCCAGGAGTCCTATAGTCAATAATACAAGAAAAAAATATGAGAAATGGGGAAAATATCTTCTGAATAAATACATAGGTCAAGAAAAGAATGATATACTTAGAAGCATTTTTATGGTATCCATACATCCTCTTTTCAGGGCTGGATTTATCAGCGAAATGTCCGGCAGTGCGTGACTTGGTGTGATGCTCTGGCATTCAAAAGGATACAAATTTTTGAGCAAGGTTGTAAATGATATAAAATATCTCCTTTTAAATCTGAGCTTATACAGTTATATCAACTCTATAGTTGTGGCACATGTTAAAGTAACTATAAACAATAATGTTTTCAACTAATAATATCTGGAACAGTTTTTTTTTTTATCTTGTAATAGGTAAGTTCAGATCACCCCATAACCAGAGTGTAATGAAATTGTCAACATTTTCTTCATTTCTCCTTTTCCTGACAAATGGTGTGAACATATCACCTTTTTCTCTTAATGGAAAACCTAACTGGAATACGTCAAAATGCTATTAGGTTTTTCATTTTCTTCTACAATGCAATGCTCGGGAATGCATGCAGCCTTCATCTGGGCACCACTGTGGAATATTCCTTGTCCCTGATAAAATGACTGCAAAGGAAAATCAAGCAGGATTGTTCTCTGGTTTGTATTGCTGCTCCTTTGTTACAGTCTCTCTGAGAAAGTGTGCAGGGGGATTATCTGTGCTGCAGGAATACACATGGGTTATGTTAACCAAAATGTGTTTAAAATTTTACCCAAGTAATTTTAATGTGCAAACATGTTTAATGAAAAAATCTTCATGTCCGACACTACTTATGCATATGCTGCTATATTTTGGAATAAAAGAAATAACAGTAACATGGACTGCTTGCCATAAGTTTCAAAAGACACTTATTGCAATATTATGTAGGAAGAGGGAAAATAAAATCAAGTGCCCCTACCCCATGGGAAATATCTGTAGCCTATTCATTGTTTAATTTATTTTGTCTTGAACTAAACCAATAATGGGATATAAAATAAATCCAAGTGAGCATACATGAGGCATAGAAGTCAGTATAGGATATGGACATTCTTGCCATCTATAAAAATTTACCTATGGATTACAATTATTAAAAAAGAAAGTAACATTTTGCTCCAATGGCAATTTAACAAGAAAAAAACCCTTAGTAGTATTTTTGTTGACCTCGTAAGCAATTTGATCACCTGCCATAAAATAAAAGCAAGAATACCTAAAATGGAGTGTGTGTGTGGGTGTGTGTGCGGGTGTGTGTGTGTGTGTGTGTGTGTGTGCATATATATTTCCTCTAGGACATCGATTTCTGAAAAAGTAGTTATGTGGCAGAAACACAGAAACACAGATATTTGAGTAATCAACACAAATCTCAATGTCATTTTTGGAGATATGGTCCAGGGTGACATAAGTAATCTGATCATTTAAGAAATCATATCACTTAACGGAAAACTGATTTAAAGCTATTTTGAACTTCTCTAGAATTCAGCACAATAAAAATTACTTTGTGCTTCCTTGTATCAGTCAGTTCTAAATACTTCAAATTGTTAATAAATTAAGAGACAATTGGATCTTTTCTTCAGGTCTGTTATTCTTGACAATGCTTTAGTGATTCTTCTAGCAATGTGTGAACAGTAGTGTCTTGATTTGTTATGAATGACAGGTCCAGAGCAAGCATTTCTCCTAATGCTTGGGAAGAGCAATAAATATTTTCTTGGAGCTCTTGTTATGATTTATTTTTAAAATCCTAACCAGAGTTATGGGAAGACTTCATAGTGAAACATTTCCATTTTATTTTCACCTCAACAAAAATGCACCAGCTATATAGTGAAACTCATTTGAAGTAGAGAAATGATGCCACAATATTCAATAACTGAACTTCCTAGAACAAATGGCTATTAAGGATACATGGTGTAGTCCTTTCAATCCCCAAATAATTTACTACTAAACGTGGGATGGACATTCTGAGGCCAGAACACGAATATTTACGCTTATACCCTTTTCTCTTTTTTGTGTCTAAATAATTTCAAGGCCAACACGAAATATTTATGCCTTACCTTTTCCTTAGGAGGATAATTTTATAAGAAAATTTACCTTCAAGTTGAAAATGAGAATTAATATTGTACAAATTATATACATATCCATTAGGGTGATATGAGGGCTACTCAGCCACTGTCTTCAAATTTGGTTGATTTAAGGCACAATAGTCAGTATGGAGGAATTCACACTCTTTATTCAGGCTCATCAGTGTGCTAAAGCTACTGTCTCAGATAGATATATTTCCAAATCAGGAAAAATAAAATAAAATGCACCTAGAAATCAAACGTCGAGGTCATTAGCTACCACCATTTGGTCTGGCTGCAATGACATCCCAATTGCATGCATGGCAATTTACATACCATTACCCATTATGCTCTGTTCTGCAATTTGGCTTTTGGAGGTCACTGTACCTTGATTTACTTTGTTAAAAGAGAGCGTTTTCTAAGCATCAAAGTCATGCTGTTTCAGGGCCCACTATATCTCCGCTGGCAGCTTCTGTGAAAACAAGGTGCAATGACAAATTGAACTGGAAATCCTGAAATTTTAACCATTGAAAAAAAAATCTTTAGAAAAAACTCACACTATTCTATTTTAAGAAAATCAAAGGACAAGAAAGCTAACTCAGAAACTGGTGTCCCTAAGTTTCACCCTTTGGTGCATTTTGCAGCTATGGCACAGATTTCTCAGGCTTCCTTATTTGTGTGGCATTTATTTGTTTTATTTATTTTTTTTAAAGATTTTATTTATTTTTTTGAGAGAGAGACAATGAGAGACAGAGAGCACAAGAGGGAAGAAGGTCAGAGGGAGAAGCAGACTCCCCGCTGAGCATGGAACCTGATATGGGACTCGATCCCGGGACTCCAGGATCATGACCTGAGCCGAAGGCAGTCGCTTAACCAACTGAGCCACCCAGGCACCCCTATTTGTTTTATTTTTAATTATAGGTGTGAAGTAGCTGCCTCACTGATTCATTTACTTCAGCATTAGCTGCTCATGGTAGGTGCTCAATCCACTAGATAGATATCTGTCACAATTTTGGATTGGATACCCATTATCGAGATTGATAGCAGTTATCAAACCTCAAAATACGTGTGTGTTCTCTTTTAAATATTAGCTGTCAGAGTGTGATAAGTTGTGTTGGGTTGTATGGAGCAGGGTTGAACATATGACACACTGAGGCTTAGTTTTAAAGACGAACACACTTTATAGCTGAAAATCCATGACAAAAGAAAAAGGCAGGCAGAATGCCAACATGTGTAGAAGACAAACACCAGGGTTCAGTAACCATTCCAGATAAAGGAAAACAATTTGACCTTCCTACTTTTGTCTTATAAAATGATTTGCTTAACTTGTAGCTTTAAAAAAAGAAGAAAAGAGATAAAGAGCATGAAATGGCTCTTGTGCAGTGGGGAATGTGAGTTTTACTGTAAGTGCTCAGGGAGGTGGGTCTGCCAAAGAATTATGAAATTCTTGAAATATGTATTCTGTGTAATGCCACATTTCATGAAAATATGAAAAACATTTCCATCTTCAATACTTAATTGAAATGGGTATGGAGCACTTTGGGAACTCATTTTTAAGAAAGGACCTTTTCTTGAGTAGTGTCTTTTTTGTCATGTATGTAACATGTTTACATTGAACACAACCTATCAGCTTAGCAGGGGTACACAGTGGCGTATCAAAGCTCCAGCTTATTTATTTTGTCTTAGCAATTTGATTTTTTTCCCACTCCTGAATGGTTTTAAATATTTTGCTTACATATTTTTCTGCAGAAATTTGTACATTAATTCTATCTAATTGGCTAGTCTGCAGCCTTTATGGTATCATGGCCGAAGAGACGTCTGTAATAAGGAATCCCTGGCACAGTGTTGCCTCTTTAATGGGTACTTTAAAAGTATATAATTGTCCCTTTGTCCATAGAGTCTAACAAATATGCTCTTCTTCTGACAAAGGGTTACTGCTAATTTTATTACTATTGTGTTTTGCAGCTTCAAAATATCCTTGAGAAGAGTTCACTCGTAACCAAGTAAATGCAGTGTTTTAATTAAGCGGAAACATGAAAAGGAAGGCTTCTGCAGAGAGCCTCGATTGCTCCCCACAACCTTTATGAAAAGGGCAGGGTGTTAAAACAAACCTCCCACTTTTATTTTCGAAGGAGAAAAAAACATCAGAACTAAAGGTAATCTCTCCATTAGTATTATTAATAGTGTTCAGCTTTCTTGACATGCTTTAGAAGCAGACAGACTTGTCAGGAGCATCACATTTGCAAGCACTGTCACCGCTCCTGAAGGCTCTGCTGAAAGCAGGGAAGTGTGTTAACAGTAACTGCGAACGGCCTTTGGGGAACAATAGGTTTACCTAAGACTGTGCCTGGCTTTTCAAAATACAAGTTGCTATATTATACTCCATACTCACGTTAGTGGGCATACCGTACTTGACCCAGGATCATTCAGTGAAGGACCGTTTCCAATGCTAAACTCGGCTCTCATCCCCATTGGATCATCTGATTTGAGCGTGATCGCGTCTACCCGTGGAGCAGCGATTCCAGCATGCGTGGTCAGTGTTTCTTGCACCAGGACCTAGTTCCTCAGACTCCTGGATGTCTGTTTTCCATTTTCTCTCCAATATTTGACTTTTTAGTTCCGTCCCCTCTCCTAGCATTTAGGTGTCAGAAGTAATTATCTAATAAAACGCCCGGTATGAAGCTAATAGCTATAGATGGTCCCAAGATTTTCAGAACAATCGTGTCACGAAGCTCTTCCAGCATAGCAGGAGCGCTCAATGAGAACAATGCAAAATTCTTACAGAAGGGGCTGTAACTAGGATATAATTTGTTTCACTGTTCCGTTTTATAATTAATCCGCTCTATGTTGCCGGTGTCATTGAATAAAATACCTTGTAATGGCAGTTTCTCTATGCAGGCTGGCCAAGGGAATGGGCTACATTTACATGACTGTATTTTGTTCCAACAGAGCAGTGGCGGCAGCATAATCAGTTTGAATAAGTAATCAGCTCGGATATTGTTTCGAGATTTGTTTTTTCCTTAGGTCAAGTAAGTCCCTAACTGACATACTTTTATAGAATTAGGCAAGGACTAACTGAGTTTGGCGTCTAATCTGTTTTAGCCAGTAGTTCATTTCATCTATTGTCTCCATCCATTGGGAGTCCACGCTGCCCATCATATAAACAATGTGTGCTCTCTTTCTTTGTAGAAATGGCGTCAATTTTTGTTTCCAAGATGGAATATGAAATAAAATGTTTCATAGAGCCACATGAAAAAATATACAACAGCAAAACTGCTAAGGAGAGGTGTCCAAAAGCAAGACAGATATGTGCACAGACCCATACACGTGTCAGATAGAGCGACACAAACAAAAAAAATCTGTTCTAAGTTTAGAGGGGTGGGCAGCACTGTTTGAAACCTCTCTTTGTTATTTGCAGAGGTATACTTAATATACATTACGGTGTTCATGAGGAACATGTTTTGCCCTGTAAGATTTTTAAATCCTTATGATGGAAAGTCACTTTATAATGGGATTTTTGCAGGATAGCTTTCTACTTAGATATCTTTCTATTTAGAGACTCTTCCTAGGTAGGAAGATCACAGCCCCATATACAAGCCAACTGACCTGTGGATTCTCCTATTAAATACGGCATTGGGGCATTGCCGTCTTGAAACAGAGGACATTATAGGATGCAAACAAATAAGGAATATCAACCCACTATCATAGCTGTTAACATGTGATACATTATTAAGAAATGGAAGGTAACAGAGAAAAGGAGCACAAATTACTTTTCTTGATAAATTTGTGAGGCTCAAGTAAAATTTCAAAATATTTTACAATTATTTTAATCCAGGAGGAAAATGTTCCCAAGTTACTAGAACCTGAATTGATAAAATCATATTGGCACCACTGCATCTGCATATGCAAATGTGTATGTGTGCATGTTTTGGGTGTGGGGACATATGTACACTTATACACACACTCACGTATGTGTCGTCGTAATGACTTTTCTTCTTTCATTAATTAAATTTAAAGATACGTAAAATACAAATAAGAAATGATGATGAACTCGTCCCTACTTATGATAGAGAGGAATATGAAATGGATATGACATTACTGGGGCATTAGAGACTATTGTGGCTTCTTAGCCTAAAAGGAATCCAGAGACATAATATGGTTTCATCCGTTGTTATTTTCCTCCCACTGAGCCGCCCCCTCCGACTCTCAGCTCTGATGCTCAGGGAAAGTAAAGCACGGCAGCTGAATTTCACCCCTTCACCCTCCACCTGACTCGTGGATAAAGATAACAGTTCTGGTCCCTGTTGCTTTCAGGTCTTTCCTTGAGATGACTTAATTCATCACAAACAGAGTCAGCAATAAAAAATAAGGTTGAAGCTTGTGCTTTAGTATGAACATAAACTGTGGCTTATATATATTCAAATTCCTGTCTAGTTAGAGGAAATATTCATGACTAATATTAAGCTAAGCCCAGAATTAGGCAAAATGCAACAGACATATATTGAAGTGAGCATTTTATTATGTGCCATGTCAGTCAGATTAAAGAAAAGAGTGCATGACACCAACAGGATATTGCATGTATATCAAGCAATCTATTTATATGTGACAGGGAGGGTTTGATTTCTGGAAAGAGTGACAACCCAATGAAATAACAGCTTGCCTTCAAAATTACTATAGTATAAATGTACATCTTTTAAGATGGAATTTTAAATTACAATTAAAATGTAGATAAGTATGCTTAGGAATGAATAGTGACACACAGAAGAAAAGGGGCTGGAGAAATCTATATAAAAGCAAAGGCTTCTTCTCAAGCCGTCCGTGCCAGTGTCCAGCACAGAATACTGGAGGAAGCTGCCCATGTCTCTTAACAGTCTAAGGGCAGGACATTTCAAACAAGTTAATATTATGCTGCTACCCAAAGAGAGAAGGGTGCAGGTATAGGAGGTAGTTAATCACCAACTGGGAAAAGCTAGGACATGAAATCTAAACACTACTCTGTTATGAGCAACAGATAATCAGGAAATGATTATATTCACAAAACTCAGGTCTACTTTGTTCTTTATATTGACACTTTTTCAAGTGAAATTATAGATTTTGCTCTATAAATAGATTGCCTCTGTTTCCTTAATGCTTTCCCTCATTTATTAAGTGATAAGGATGGAAAAAAGGCAGACTATTGGGCTAAAACTGTATAAATACTGTTTTGTCTTTCATGGAGGTGGCCTTTGGAGAGAGAGAAAGAGAGAGAGACTAAAGTTGAAACCACTAACTTCATTACCAGCAAAGATAAAGTGCGGTGAGACAGAAATTCTTTGAGTTCACAATCATTACACTTGGATGCTCTTACCAGGTTCTGGGATAAGAGGAAGGAACAATCAATGGTCAATTGACTTTATTTCCTTTTCTTAAATTATAATTTGTATGACTTTTACATGTTTCCAGGATTAGCCGAGCAAACCACACAGAGACCACCTGACAAGAAGTCCATAAAGTACGTGCGATGAGAAAAGCAGGTTGCGTGTGATGCACGGCAAGCTGGGTTCTCAGCAGCAGCTGGGAGCGTGCCGACAGAAGCTCCTCTCTTTCATTTCCAGAGATTTAGGCAATATCCAAGTGGTGCATGTGGGGGAGCTACAGGACAGAGGCAATCGGAGCTGGCTTGGTACACCAGTAATGACAAACCGTATTTTCTCATAACCTTTCCTTCTTTGTTCAAAAGGGGACTTCCATTTTAAACCGTAATCTGTGACTTTTGAAACGGACATTAAGGAATCTTGCCGACAAATACTTCTGGCTGATTTTCTTCCTCTGTCTCTCTTGCTGGTTTAAAAGAAAATCATCATGGCTGTCTTACGTGCGGGTGAAAGGTACCAGACTTTCAGGAGACAATTAACCTCCCCTCCACTTTAAGATTTCTGACGGGATTAAGTTTTTCAGAAATGGTAAGCAGCGTGGGACACTAATATGACAGTTCAGTGAATATTGACTCTACATACTCAGATCAAGCCATTTCTACAATACCCGGACTAAGATCTTGGCTTGAGTATTTTCCACTTCCAATTTCCATCTCCATTGTACTTAATTATCTGCAACTTCTGAATGCATTGCTAATGCCATCTTAATCATAAATGGACATTTGATAGTGTAACAACAACAACAACAACAACAACAACAAGAAATGATGACTTAGGAACTATAAAACTCTAAGATACAGAGTATGGTAAATGTGATTTGCCATGTGTAGTTGTTCATTGTAGCATGATCTTGACAATCCCAAGGTAGAAAATTTAACGATCCTTGATTGGGAATGACTGTCTCTCTCTCTCTCTGTCTCTCTCTCCTCCCCTTGAGAGTAAGAATTTTTAGCTGCATTGTGCCCAGATATGTAGCACACTGGCTAAATACTACAGAAAAGTATCCTTTCCCAGGAGAGGTAGCACACTTGGCCCCTATATGATACGTCGTCCATGATAAGATCTATCTATCTATCTATCATCTATCTAGATAGATAGATATATCTTACTTGAATACCCCCTATGAGGCAGCCTCAAATTATCCTAAATCCTTTGGAAGAATAATGAGAATTTGGGGCCCCTGGGTGGCTCAGTTGGTTAAGCGACTGCCTTCGGCTCAGGTCATGATCCTGGAGTCCCGGGATCGAGTCCCACATCGGGCTCCCTGCTCAGCAGGGAGTCTGCTTCTCCCTCTGACCCTCTTCCCTCTCGTGCTCTCTATCTCTCATTCTCTCTCTCTCAAATAAATAAATAAAATCTTTTAAAAAAATAGAAAAAAAATATTGAGAATTCGAATCTTGAAAATAGTTGTGAAAAGCCTGGGGGAAAAGGAGAAGAGATAAACAACGGTATTCTTTAAGGTGTAGTTATAAATTGGGCTCCAATATTTTCTTTTGGGTAGGTTTACAATTTGCAAGGCCTTATGCCATGGACAGAATTTAAGCACACTCCAAATAAAAAGCAGGAGGTGGTAAGTCATCTGGTGAAGCAATCTGAGTATACTGCACCTCCAATTAATCGTACAGCAAGGCTTCTCTGAGTAAGACACAGAAGAGTGTGGCTGCCTTTTGTTTTTTTTTTAGAACATTAGCATACACGGGATATTTGGAGATGAGAGATCATTCTAATTGTCTCATACAGCTAAATACATATCCAAAGATAATGATTGTGAAAAGCATTGTGGTAGTCTATGTTCTAATAACTCGGTTAATTTGGGGAACATGAAATCCAATTCTCACTATGTGTATTGCTTCATTTTTGATGATATTGGCACCAACTTCCTCATATGTCCTGTTGAACATAAAGCTTTTCCTGAGCCCCACTCCGTCTTTTGTCTTCTCAATATGTTGAAGGCTGTTTTCTGAAGAACCTATTAGTATTTGCGGTTCTGCTCTATGCTTCTCCAGATGCAAGAAACCTTTACTCAGGTAATACCCTATATCTGATGCCTTCACTTCACTAGGTGCAGTGAGAGATGGTAAATATTTGAATGTATTGCCTCAGAAGCAACAGCAAAAATTCTTTTTTAATCTAAATGCGTTCTGTTGCTTAAATAACGTGAGTAAACAGAGTCATTGGGCAATAATGATATGTAATAACTAATATGAAGAAAAGAAAGACTTTATTCATATGGCAATTTAGGCCTAGACTAGTGATACATAAACTAGCAAGAAATACTGAAAATTCTGCTGTTTTCCCCCCCTCACCTGCCCTAATAATGTTTTATTTGGGATTTGTTTTCTTAATTAATTGTATAGAAGTTACTTCATTTGCTACTAACTATGCAGTGTTTGAAACTCGTTGGGAAGCCTTCAGACAATAAATGAATAGACTAAAAACAGAAACAGAATGCTGGAGAAGTGTCAGTTTGTATTCACCTTCAAAAAATCAAAAGCCTGGCTCAATTCTTGTTCCACGGGAAATGCTTCACCAATTGTTTACTAAATGAGTGAGTAAATGAATAACCACGCAAATGGGTGAACAGAGAAATTTGAAAATGTGCAGTTGCAAAAGGGTAAAATAAAAAGCCAAAATTGAACTTGGAATCATGATAAAGACTGAATGATATTTGCAATTACTACTATTTAACAAAAGGATGTATTAGGTTGCTACTTTATATCCAAAGTATATTATGCTAGGGCAGAGTGTTATCAGGAATGTTCCTGAAGAGTTTCAGTCAAATTCCGTCCATTGCTGTTCTCCTGGGGGCATCCTGTGTTTGAAGGTAGTAATGGTATAAAGCCACCTACCCTCCCTGCTTTTGAACATACCGTCCCCCTGTGCCTAGCTCCTTTTCCCAAGCTACATTAGTTCTTCTTACTTTGTGACCCTCAATCCATCCATTGTCTCTTGTTTGGCATTTTTCTTGCTTCCTCAAGTCCGTGACCACTGGTTCACAATACTCAGACAACCTCCCAAATCCCACAAGACTCAGGGCATATGCTTCTGTTACAATATTTCAGGAAGATATTGTCCATGGCATTCTGCACCTCTTGAATTGGCCCATGTTTTATTCGTTTCTTTAACAAACTATTTAGCACTCTGCCTGATAGAAAAGGACAATCAGTACACTTGGTGACTAAATCTAGACTGAGGCATATAGATAACAGATATAAAACCATCCTGACAATATGAGTATACGTTAAATTATCTGGGATGGAAGAGAATAGATATTATGCTAGAAAGCAAGCATTAAAAATACATTAAGGACAGGTAGTAAGACGTTTGATAAGGACAGACACATAAAAAGAAAAGTGTAGAAATTATTCATAAGGATTTGACTTCCAAGTATTTAGTAAACGCATGTATGCAATAATTACTTTTTCAGTTTAAAGCCTTTTGAGCTAGTCTCCCAAATGAGCTGCATATGTTAACCAACCAAGGGTACCCCTGCTGCTTGAAAACACTTAGAGGTTAAATAAATCTTTTTGTTTTGTTGTGTCATATTTTGTTGTGTTTGCAGAAAATGTAACCCTTGCCATTTATAACTTTTGAAATTAATTGAAGTGTTCTCCACGGTCTAGCATCTGATTGGTTTTGTAAAAGTTTATCACTTATATAGGTTTTGCAGATAAAATGTTTTATATATATGTGTTATGCCTTAACAATGACATCATTCATTTCTGTCTTTAATTATATTTGTCCATTCAGTCTACTAGAAAGTGAGTACATGATATTAAAATTCTACCACAAAATTTTTACTTATATAATTTCTCCTAGTATTTCCCTATTTTATAATAGTGATGCAGTGGTATTTAGCACATATAAGTTCAATGCTATCATATTCTATATAAATTACATGCATTAAATGTTCATCAATAGAAAATAACCTTCTTGTTTCACTAATTCTTTTGATCTGAAATTTTACTATCCCTTATACCTTGCTTTAATTTTGTTTGCCTTTGTTTGACATATCTCTTACCATTGTCCTTTTTTGTCTTTTTATTTTATTTTAGGCACTTAAATCAGTATATGTTTAGATTTTGACTGATTTCACTTATTACCATACATTTGGATTGGGTTGTTACCACTTCTATGACTTCTATATCTTCTAATATCTTCTATATTTTTGTTTTATGTTTCCATTTTAAGTGTCTCCTTGATATTTTGTTTTGTTTTGTTTTCTGGATTTTATTTATTTAATTTTTGATTTCTGTATTAAAGGTAAATATATGATTAGTGGCTCAGCCTACTGGCAATTACTTTTCCATGTTTTTTTTTTAAGATTTGTTTATTTATTTGAGAGAGGGAGAGAAGGAGAGAGAGGGAGTGTGTACAACCTGGGGGAAGGGCAAAGGAGAGGGAGAGAACCTCAAGCAGACTTCCTACTGGATCCCATAATCTTGAGATCATGATCTGAGCCCAAATCAAGAGTTGGACACTTAATGGACTGAGCCACCCAGAAGCTCCTGGCAATTACTTTTCTATGTATTCAAAACAGACTTAAAATCCCACACATCTAAACTCAGTGACAAAGCAAAACAAAAAGCAATGGGCTGATTCTACCAATGTAATATGGACTTTTAATCAAGAAGGATTATATCTTCTTGGAGTCTGCAAATTAAGCTGTTCACGTGTACACTGGTCACATTGATGGTTTCACTCTTCTTCCTTCCACATTATTCTTGCGGAATTCTTATACTGTGTTTTGTCCAAGCAACCAGAGACACACACAAATTTCAGCCAGAAGGACTATCTGACTGTGGCTAGAAGCGTCGGGCTCTGGTTTATTGCATTCTTCAACTGTTATTCCTGCCATTGCTCTTTGCCATCATGAAGTGTTGCTGATGAATACTAGAATGGTACTGTCTGCTAAGATCACTGCTATTTGTCCTATTTGCCTACGACGTAGCAAAGATCTGCTTGTCTGCAGTGAAGGAAGCACTTTCTGAAGGACGCCAAACCTACAGTGATGCCATGATCTCAGCACAAATATTGTACCAGGGTCCCATTTGCATGGAAAAGGGTGAGCCCTTTTATACTGCAGATTTTCTCCAGCAAAAGCATTTTTATGTTTGACTTCTGTTTCCAATACTTTTTGCCTAATTTTGGGGGGATTTCTTAGTATGTATAGTTGAGTTTCTGTTCTTTGTATAAGGTTCTTTCTTTGTGTTCTATTTTAAAATAGACTTTATATTTTATAGCAGTTTTAAGATCACAGCAATATTGAACAGAAAATAAAAGATTTCTCATATACTCTCTGCCTCCACACATGCATAGCTGCTCTCATTAACATTCCCCCACCAGAGAAGTATGATTGTTAAAATTGATGAGCTTATATTGATGCATCATAATCATCTAAAGTTCATAGTTTATATTAGAGTTAATTCTTGGGGTAGTTCATCCTATGAGTTTTGAAAAATGTATGATGATATGTTTCCATCATTATAGTTTCATACAGAACAGTTTCACTCACTAAAAATTGCCTGTGCTCCGTGTATCTGTCTCTCCTTCCCCCTCAACACCTAAAAAGACTATTGATCTTTTTCCTTGTCTCTATATGATATTTCCTTTTCCAAAATGCCATATAGTCAGAAACATACAATATGTAGCTTTTCCAGATTTGCTTCCTTTATTTAGCAATATCCATTTAAGTTTCTTCCTTGTCTCTTCATGACTTTATAGCACTGAATGTTTCCTTGTCTGGATGTACCACAGTTTATTTATACATTTACCTAATGAAGGACATCTTTTTGGCTGATTCCAGTTTTGGCAATTACGAATACACCTGCTATAACATCTGTGTGTCAGTTTTTACGTGGACATAAGTTTCCAACTCCTTTGGGTAAATACCAAGGGGCATGAATGCTGGATTGTATGATAAAAGTGTACTGAGTTTTGTAAGAAACTGGCAAACTATGCTCCAAAATGGCCGTACTATTTTTCATTTACACCCGCAGTGAATGAGAGTTCTTGTTCTACTTCCTCACCAGGGCATGGTACTGTCAGTGTTCTGGATTTTTGCCATTCTAATGGATATGTAGTGCTATCTCATTGTTGTTTTAATTTGCATACCCCTGATGACATATGACATGGAGTATCTTTTCATATGCTTATTTGTCATCTATAAATCTTCTTTTGTGAGGTGTTGGTTAAGGTTTTGGCTTATTTTCTAATTGGATTGTTTATTTTCTTATTGTTGATTTTTAAGAGTTCTTTATACATTCGTTCATAGATACAGACTTATTTAGATTGCCTATTTATTGTCCTGTGAGATTTGGTAGATTGTGCCTTTCAAGGAATCAGTCTAATTCACCTAGGTTATGAAATTTGTGAACATAGAGTTGTTCACAGTACTCCTTTATCATCCTTTTAATGTCCATGGGATCTGTAGTGATGTCCCCTCTGTCATTCCTGATATTAATAATATATATTCTTGCTCTTTTCTTCTTAGCCTCTCTAGAGGTTTATCAGTTTTATTCATCTTTTCAAAGAACCAGCTTTTTGTTTAGTTGGTTTTCTCTATCAATTTCCTGTTTTCAGTTTAATTGATTTCTGCTGTAAATTTTATTATTCTTTTCTTCTCCTTACTTTGGATTTAATTTGCCTCCCCCCTCCCCTTTTCTAGCTTCCTATGGTGTAATATTAGGTTACTGATTTAGACCTTTCTTTTTTTCTGATAAATGCATTCAATGCTATTAATTTTCCTCTAAGCACTGCTTTTGTATGTCCCACAAATTTTGATAAGTTGTTTCATTTTCACTCAGTTCAAAATATTTTTAAATTTTTCTTGAGATTTCTCTTTGATCCATGTGGTATTTAGAAGTTTGGTTTTTAATCTCCAACTATTTGGGAATTTTCCAGCTATCTTTCTGTTATTTATTTCTGAGTATACATTGTATGATTCATGTTCTTCTAATATTGTTAAAGTTTGTAAAGAATGTAATCTATCTTGGTGAATATTTCATGTTAGCTTAGGAAGAATATGTATTCTGCTGTTGTTGGATAAAGTAGTCTATAGATATCCATTAGATCAAGTTGATTGATGGTATTGTTGAGTTCAGCTGTATCCTTACTGATTTTCTGTCTGCTGGTCTGTACATTTCTGATAGAGGGAGGCTGAAGTCTCCAACTGTAATAGCAGATTCATCTATTTCTTCTTACAGTTCTATCAGTTTTGCCTCACATATTTTGATGCTCTGTTGTTAGGCACATGCACACTAAGGATCATATATCTTGTAGGATAATTGAACCCTTTATCATCATGTAATGCTGTTTTTCATCCCTGATATCTTTTTTACTCTGAAGTCTGCTTTTTCCAAAATTAATATAGATACTACTGATTTCTTTTGATTACTATTAGCATGGTATAGCTTTCTTTATACATTTACTTTTAATCTATATGTCTTTATATTTAAAGTGGGTTTCTCATAGATAACATATAGTCTGGTTCTTGTTTTTTGGTCCACTCTGACAATCCTTGCCTTTTAATTTGTACATTTAAATCATTGATTTCAAAGTGATTTTTATATATTTGGATTAATATTTATCATATTATTCTTCTCTATTTATTGCCCCAGTTCTTTGTTTTTCTACTTTTTGTGATTATATTTAAGCATTTTATATGATTCCTTTTTCTCTCCTTCTTTAGCATGTAGTTATACTTCTTTTTTTTTTTACTCTTTTTAGCAGTTGACCTAGAGTTTGCAATACTCACAACAAATGCAAGTTCATTTCAAATAACACTATACCATTCACAGGTAATGTGAGTACTTTATAATAACAAAGTAGTTCTAATTATTTCCCCTTGCCTTATGTATTTTTACTGCCATTAATTTCAATTGCACGTGAACATACATAAACATATATATATATACACAAATATATAACATACATAAGCATACATAGTTAATAACAGTTTTGTGATTCTCATTTTGAACAAATTGTTATTTGTTAGATTAATAAGGAACAAGAAGGGCGCCTGGGTGGCTCAGTTGGTTAAGCGACTGCCTTCGGCTCAGGTCATGATCCTGGAGTCCCGGGATCGAGTCCCACATCGGGCTCCCTGCTCAGCAGGGAGTCTGCTTTTCCCTCTGACCCTCTTCCCTCTCGTGCTCTCTATCTCTCATTCTCTCTCTCTCAAATAAATAAATAAAATCTTAAAAAAAAATAAAAAATAAGGAACAAGAAAAATAAAAATTTTTATTTTAACTTTGCTTATTCCTCCTCTTATGCTCTTCTTTTCTTTATGCAGATCCATATTTCTGACACTATAGCCACATAGAATGTACCTTCAGTTTCAAGGATCTCATCTGTCTTGTTCACTATTATGTATCAGCCCCTAGAATATTCTCTAAGTCTAGAAGACACTTAATAAACATTTTTTGATCAAATGAAGAGAAAATAAATGAATATTCTGTAGAATATTGCCTTTGCCTTTATTGCAAATGTCACATTTATATCACTGTCACAGAACCTAAGAGCAATATGGCTGCGTATGTGTTCCTAGGTACTGATGCTTTTAGCATCAAATAACATTTAATGAAATTGAAAAGAAAGATTACTAAATGTTCTCTTACCCTGAAACTGTGTGGCAACTTTGCATTCTAAAATATATGATTGCTCACAGACTGTCCATAGTTAAGCAATCACACGAAGAGTTTTAAGACACTATTAAACTTATGTTATAGTTTCCTTTAAAATGCCAATCTCCAACATCCACAAGGATTTTAACCTCCCCACAAACACATTAGAAGAACACAAATATCCAAGTTTCCATGAAAACCCAAAACCTTGAGAAATGGAGAAAGCAGAGTGCAGCATTTTCTATTATTCACATCTTAAGATTCTTAGACATATCTTTATTTGATTTTTTTTAAACGGTATCTTTGTTCCCTTTTTTTTAAAGATTTTATTTATTTATTTAATTGACAGAGAGAGAGAGAGAGAGACAGCGAGAGAGGGAACACAAGCAGGGGGAGTGGGAGAGGGAGAAGCAGGCCTCCCACCCAGCAGGGAGCCCGATGCGGGGCTCGATCCCAGCACCCTGGGATCATGACCCAAGCCGAAGGCAGACGCCCAACAACTGAGCCACCCAAGCGCCCCATATCTTCATTTGTTTAAAGCTATGAATAAAATGAACTTTATGTTACAAGCAGAGAACTTCAGAATAACCTGGGGTATTTTTTTGTACTATTAAAACACAGTCATGGAGCCCTTTTTAAAAAATACACTATTTTTTTCTGCCTCAATTCTGATTATTATGCAAACCTTTAATTCAATTGGTGAGAGTGCAGGTAACAAAACCCTTGGTATTAAATTTCCACCAGGCTTGTCTTCTGTAAAAGGAAAAGTTGTGTTTCCACCTTCACACTGAAGGTGGCTGAATGTTATATTCTTAATACTTTGAGTTTCTTAGAGAAGAATAGCTAAATAAACATAAGATAGTATTTCAGGAAAGTTTTGGAACACTGAAAAAATGGTAACAAAAAAAACAACAACTAATAAGAACAATATAGGCTCTCAGAATTATAGAAGACCCACCTTCCTTCCTGAGAGCCTGTTTACATGCATCAGAGGTCAATAGGAAGAGCAAGTCAGTGGTATTTAATTATGGCACTTGTGCATAGAGGGTTCAGATGGAAATAGGAATGAAGACTGAAACTAAAGACTACTAGCCAAAATATTTGTGCCATGCCTAATGGCCTATTTTATGATGTTTAAATGCCATAGCTTTGTAGGTTTGCCCATGTTTTGGCATGCAGGTCTGAGAAACTGTTTTGTCTGTGAAAAACTCATTTGAACAAAGATGGACTTAAAAAAAAAAAATCCATACTAGAAAATGTTGCAACCTGCTGAAATTAATTTGAGTAATTTGGAGAGATGTTTATTCATCACAGCAGTTTCAGAGATGTATATTATTATCAATTGGCCTGTTCCTATGGTGAACAGGAGTGAAGAGAAAGAGCTTTCTGACAGTAAAGTGCTTCACCACAGGGACTAGATTAACTCTTTATGAGCAATGGGTCTTACGTACAAGTAACCCCTTTCATGGTGCTAAGTGGTTTCCTAGAGACTAGATGAAGTTAGTTTATTAGACCGCAGCCATGATAACAAAAAATAATGTAAGTTCCATTTGCTTCAGTTGCTTTCTATGACATATTTTGTTTGTGTAATCACAAATTCCATATTTAAAACACACAAAAATGCTTGCACATAGAGAAGAAAAGGTACTACTTCCAGAGGCAAGTGACTGAAATAGTTTGCTGGAATCAATATATATATTTTTTTTAATCAGTGATGGTATAGTTCAGTCGGTAGCACAACCTATTTTTTTGAAGTTACTTAAAGAAAAGTAGCCTTTAGCATATGAAATAATTTAATATTCTTCATTTAGAATTGATTAAAACATAACAACATATATATATTCAGTTGATTAGAGTTCATTGTTTATGAGTGAAAGAATACAATATTTACACAATTTATTTTGCTTTTTTTAAATTCATTTTGAGGTTTCTGAAATTTATCTTTTTTATATTAAATTAGTGTTGATTTTTTTTAATTTAGTGAACTTTATTTACCAAAACCCAGCCCCCTTCTTTGTCAAGTTTGGATAATTATGAATCCATATCTTCCTGAAAGTGTTTCATAAGCTTCAAAAAATGAAGAGTTTATGTAAATTATCTCTGGTCCTTTTAATTGGCCTCACCCTTTTAATTCCTAATGTGCTTATTACTCTCTCTCTCTCATATATACATATGCACATATATATACATATAAATACATAAGCATGAACATATACAAATGGATATATATTTGCAGAAAGAGAGAGATGGATAGAGATAAAGGATAACACCCAGTCATATAGTAGTTTCGATGATGTTTATGAGAATAAAATTCTAGTGGTTATTTTCCTCCATGGCTTTTAGAGTGGTCCAATGCCTATATCACAAACAGATATAATCTGTATTCTTGAGACACAGGTTACATTTCACTAAATCATAAACTACTAAGGCAACCTGGTCATTGCAGTCAGGCACACCTTTTTGTGTTCTGCATTTCACTGTCATTTCATCTCTCCAGTTCAGTTCAGTGGCTGCTAGAGCGGAACAAATTTTTTGAAATTTGATGGAAAGAACTAAAGCAATAGCAATGAAAACTAGCAAAGATTGCCACACTTTTGGGAGTTTGGTTTCAGATATAGACATGGATACTGATATAGTTATAGATCTATTTAGGTATAGATGATGTAGGTATAGATCAACACAAAAATACTGAATACCTACTATGCACTGGCTCTCTACTAGACACTATGATAAACCACACTTTGGAAGATTGAATGGGAAAGATGGGAAAAGTTATGTAATTTCCTAATACCATTTATTTGTCCCATTCTTTGTATCTCCATTGTCACCTCCCCAAAAGAGTAAGATTTAATGTGACTTCTCCCTAAGATTCCCATTTGTTTTTTACATCTATCCTTGATGAGGTTTGAGGAGGACAGTGGGGGGGAAGATAATTATGTACTTGGGTTTTCAAAGTGTGCAATAAATAGCATTTCTTTAGTGCAGGGCTAAAAATGGTCATGAATAAAAGTTGGGGAGAGTTAACAGGGGATTTCAATGAAATTTGATAGCAATACCAAAAAGAAAGAGAGGACAAACTGTAGCTCAGATTAATTAAAATAATAAAAAGCGCCCACAGATTATCAAGTGTTGACTGTATAATCAAGTTTTGGTAAAATAAAGACACTGACAAAATAATCCTACCATTTCATTTAGATTTGAATAAAATATTTCTTTGTATGTTTTCTTATGTTAGTGTTATATTTCTTTAGTGTAAAAACTCCCAGAATTTTAAACTTGTCATCATCTTGGATTAATTTAAGAGAAACTCTATGTGAGCATGAATGTCTAGTGAAGGGCATGTGAGAATCCTTGTAATAATAGTACAGGAATCAAATAGGTATGTGTGACTTTGCTATTAATACCACTTCTGAAATTATTTCCCATTAAACAATCAAATCAAATTTTTAGAATGATGATATGACAGCAGGGCATGAAGCAAATCTAAAGAACTGAAAATCATTTTCTTAGCATCTCAGAAATTCATCTCTACCTTTATCTGTTCCTTGTTAGTGTCAGTGTAAATCATTTACAAAGGGTCATAAATTGTCCTCAGGCTATAAGAAATGAAAGGGAGATGATAAATATGATAAATATTAAATACTAAAACTTGACATATTGTAAATGAACAGTGGCACCTTAAACCTGGAAGACCCTGCCATGATCATCTTGCTTTAAAGATCCCTTTAACATGGTCTCTAGCATCATTTGTCCCCGTGAGGGCAAAGTTTTAGCCACTTAATGGGACATGCCCACCCAGAGGCCAGAACTCCCTTCTAGACGGTTTGGGTCCCTGAAATTATCTGCAGCTTCCAGTGGATAACTCATTTGCCAAGGCCACAGAGACAAGCAGTGGTCTGGACTTTAAATCTGGGTCTAATTTCACAATTTGTGTCCTTAAATACTTTCTGTACAGGGTTAACAATTTATGCAAACTTGTTATTTAGAAAGTTCATGCCATAGATCTAGGAAACTAGAAACATGAGAATATCATTCTATTTCTTAGTTTTTCTGGCCTATCCATTCTTAAATACTATGTTCTACGTATCTACCACCACCTTCACTCAGAAGCTGATCAGATTCTGTCAAAGTTTAACCAGTTATTTTTAGTGTTGTTCAATTCTGACCAATTTGATTTGATGACTAGAAGACCAGCTATATTTTCCTAAATGCAATGATTCATTACCTGTTCCAGCGGGTATCAGGCATTATGCATCATGTCCTTAAGTCTATATTGTCTAATATGGATTAAACTACACTAGATTCCTTTGATTAGTGTTTTCATACATGTCTTTTACTTTTTATTTTCATTTTTTTGTGTCCTTATATTTAAAATGTATCTGTTGCAACAAGCATTTATTTTTAACCATTATGCTGATATCTTAATTGGAACATTTAGTTCATTTATATTTAATATAAATAATTTTATATATAGTTGTGAATAAATATATAAAATTACATCATTTGTTTTCTACTTATCTCATCTTTCCCCCTCAGATATTTGTATTAGCCTATTTTCTACTTATTTATTTATTTATTTGAGAGAGAGAGAGAGAGACAGAGAACAGAGTGAGTGAGAACATGAGTTGGGGGGAAGGTAGCAGAGGGAGAGAGAGAAGAAGGCTCCTCGCTGAGCAGGGAACTTGATGTGGGGCTTGATCCCAGGGTCCTAGGATTGTGACCTGAGCAAAAGGCAGCCATTTAACCTACTGAGCCACCCAGGTGCCCCCCTATTTTCCACTTCTATTAACTTGTAAATTATCCTTTCTCTTACCTTTCTTCTACATTTTTTTTGGAGATTACCAAATGCATCCTTACCATATTATAGTCTACTACTTTACAAGCAATGTTAGTATTTAGACCATTTTAATTGCATGTCTTTTTTCTCTCTTTTATATTAACATGCCATTTATTTTAACTCTACATTTTATACCCTAAAGACA
Source organism: Zalophus californianus (assembly GCF_009762305.2). Taxonomy (NCBI): domain Eukaryota; kingdom Metazoa; phylum Chordata; class Mammalia; order Carnivora; family Otariidae; genus Zalophus; species Zalophus californianus. The sequence continues at coordinate 135,989,694 of NC_045598.1, read as the reverse complement.
TTATTGTTTTATTATTATTTATTATATTCAGCATTCATTTAAATTGATCCATGTTTTATCATCTCCATTGCTCTTCATTCCTTTCAACATTTTCATGTTTCTAAGATTGTTAGCACCTTCATTCTTTTTTTTAAGATCTCATTTATTTGAGAAAGAGAGTGTGAGAGAAGGAGTAGTGGAGGGGGAGGTGCAGAGGGAGAGAGAGTAGCTGACTCTCCAATGAGCCAGGAGCCTGATGTGGGGCTCAATTCCAGGACCCTGAGTTCATGACCTGAGCTGAAGGCAGACACCCAAAAGACTGAGCCACCCAGACACTCCTTCATCAAAAAGATGTAGTTTGCCTCTAAGTTTTGCCATTATGGACTTCTTTTTAATTTCTTCTTCAATTTTGAGAGAAACTCTTGCTGAGCATATAATTCTAGGTTGTCAGTTATTTTTTTTCAGCAGTTAAAAGGCAACATGATCCTGTTTACTATTTTACATTATTAGTCTTCAGAGGAGAGCTACTTGTCTTACTGCTGCTGCTTTAAAAGTGATGCAATTTTATTCCTCTATCTGCTATATATTTATTTATTTTTATTATGTTATGTTAATCACCATACATTACATCAATAGTTTTTGATGCAGTGTTCCATGATTCATTGTTTGAGTATAACACCCAGTGCTCCGTGCAGTATGTACCCTCTTTAATACCCATCACCAGGCTAACCCATTCCCCCACCCCCTCCCCTCTAGAACTCTCAGCTTGTTTCTCAGAGTCCATAGTCTCTCATGGTTTGTCTCCCCCTCCGACTTCCCCCCTTCATTCTTCCCCTACTGCTATCTTCTTCTTCTTTTTTTTTTTCTAACATATAATGTATTGTTTCAGAGGTACAGGTCTGTGATTCATAAGTCTTACACAGTCCACAGGGCTCACCATAGCACACACCCTCCCCGATGTCTATCACCCAGCCACCCCATCCCTCCCACCCCCCACCACTCCAGCAACCCTCAGTTTGTATCCTGAGATTAAGAATTCCTCATATCAGTGAGGTCATCTGATACGTGTCTTTCTCTGACTGACTTATTTCACTCAGCATAATACCCTCCAGTTCCATCCACGTCGTTGCAAATGGCAAATTTCATTCCTTTTGATGGCTGCATAATATTACATTGTGTATATGCATATATATATATACATATACACCTTCTTTATCCATTCATCTGTCGATGGACATCTTGGCTCTTTCCATAGTTTAGCTGTTGTGGACATGGCTGCTATAAACATTGGGGTGCACGTACCCCTTCAGATCCCTACATTTGTAGCAGGAGAAGAGAAATAATAAAGATCAGAGCAGAAATCAATGAAATAGAAACCAAAAGAACAGTAGAACAGATCAACAAAACTGGGAGCTGGTTCTTTGAAGGAATTAACAATATTGATAAGCCCCTGGCCAGACTTATCAAAAAGAAAAGGTAAATGACCCAAATAAATAAAATCATGAATGAAAGAGGAGAGATCAAAACCAACACCAAAGAAATACAAACAGTTATAAGAACATATTATGAGCAACTATATGCCAGCAAATTAGATAATCTGGAAGAAATGGATGCATTCTTAGAGATGTATAAACTACCAAAACTGAACCAGGAAGAAATAGAAAACCTGAACAGACCTATAATCACTAAGGAAATTGAAGCAGTTATCAAAAATCTCCCAATAAACAAAAGACCAGGGCCAGCTGGCTTCCCAGGGGAATTCTACCAAACATTTAAAGAAGAATTAATACCTATTCTTCTGAAACTGTTCCAAAAAATAGAAATGGAAAGAAAACTTCCAAACTCATTTTATGAGGCTCTATCTGCTTTTTAAATGTATTCTTTGGTTTTGTTTTTAGGTTCACACAGATTTTTGAACATATGGCTGCATATTTTTCATTGTTTTGCAAATTATCCACTAGTATATATTCAAATATAGTTTCTGCTTTAGTTTCTCTTTCCTTGTCTTCTAAGGCTCCAATGACACATATTATTTCTTACACTTTCATGTATTTTCTTTTCTTTGTGCTCTCTGAGCATTGACCTGGATACTTTCATTCCATTTATCCTTCAGTTCACTAATTTTCTCTTCTGCTATGTCCAATCTTCTGCCAAATCTTTCATAATTTTATAATTTCATTTTTAAATTTATAGATGCCCCATTTATTTTTTTATAAGTTTTAATTTTTGGTGAAATT